>NC_088320.1:16240847-16540847 GCF_910592395.1 Lineus longissimus | reverse complement strand
CTAAAAACATTAGATAAGAAATAATTATCAACTTTTATGCGCACTTGACAGATAAAGCCCAGTTTATCCCTTTTTTTTCCCTAGGCCTGTTCAAGGTAACAGTCAGGGACACCTCTCCATATCGATCCTTTGAGATCCAAATCTTTCTAGCAACTATTTTAAACGACCGGTTGAGAAGATCATGATGATAAATTGTGGATATTGTGGACTTGTGAATCTGATCACTTTCTATCGATCATGCTTTTAGTGAAATAACGAATAATGTATTATTGTGAAAATATCGACTCGGCCAATGACAATACTCGGTCAGATTTCCAGCATGGCTTGCAAATGTCACTGTTCATTGCTTTCTTCAAGTCCTCCTATCGTACGTAGAAAGGGACGAGATCTGTGGTTTAGGCCTCAATCATCAACATCCACTCACCTTTTTATTACAAGCTGTGGCCAATTCTTGTAAAAATTCATTGGTTTTCTCCGGTTCATGTCCGGCCACAATTTTGGACGGTCTGACTGACAATGGTTTGCCTACCACTAACGCTGCAACATAGAAATAAGAGTCTTAACGCAGGAATCACAAAACTAGTGTTGAATGCGCCAAAGTCAAACCCACGACTTCCTGAATATGAGCCTGTTAAAACCATGCCACTGACCTCCCCTTGTTTCATCCCATATGCCACACTTGAATATCAACTTCTTTACTGCATTTGATAAATGATGTCATTCATTCGAATCCAAGAGGAGCTGACATAGCATTGCCGTCACTCCACCGAGATTACTTACTCCAAGAGGAGCTGACATAGCATTGCCGTCACTCCACCGAGATTACTTACTCCAAGAGGAGCTGACATAGCATTGCCGTCGCTCCACCGAGATTACTTACTCCAAGAGGAGCTGACATAGCATTGCCGTCGCTCCACTGAGATTACTTACTCCAAGAGGAGCTGACATAGCATTGCCGTCGCTCCACTGAGATTACTTACTCCAAGAGGAGCTGACATAGCATTGCCGTCGCTCCACCGAGATTACTTACTCCAAGAGGACCTGACATAGCATTGCCGTCGCTCCACCGAGATTACTTACTCCAAGAGGAGCTGACATAGCATTGCCGTCGCTCCACCGAGATTACTTACTCCAAGAGGAGCTGACATAGCATTGCCGTCGCTCCACCGAGATTACTTACTCCAAGAGGAGCTGACATAGCATTGCCGTCGCTCCACCGAGATTACTTACTCCAAGAGGAGCTGACATAGCATTGCCGTCGCTCCACCGAGATTACTTACTCCAAGAGGAGCTGACATAGCATTGCCGTCGCTCCACTGAGATTACTTACTCCAAGAGGAGCTGACATAGCATTGCCGTCGCTCCACCGAGATTACTTACTCCAAGAGGAGCTGACATAGCATTGCCGTCGCTCCACCGAGATTACTTACTCCAAGAGGAGCTGACATAGCATTGCCGTCACTCCACTGAGATTACTTACTCCAAGAAGAGCTGACATAGCATTGCCGTCACTCCACTGAGATTACTTACTCCAAGAGGAGCTGACATAGCATTGCCGTCACTCCACTGAGATTACTTACAAACAAAATCAACTGCTTTCTGCAGAAATGCCATCTTGGAATCTTTGTCCTGAAAGTGAAAGAGAGAATACAACACATCATCAATCCGTAACAGGGCAGGACAATATTCAAGACGTTTTATGACATCGGCTGGACCTCCGAGATTGCCTCATCACATATTTAGCAGTGGGCGACTTGAGGTTTCCTGAGAAGTTGCCAGGAGGCAAATGTTTCAACCTGTCTGGTTGTCTGATACAATTGGACACAGCACAGCTTCCCTGCGATATGTTGTTTATTTTACTGGGTATACAGTGGAACTTCCCTTAGTGGACACCTCTCTATTAAGGACAACCACTGTATGAAGGACAAAATTGGTACCAAATTGGGTGTTTCCAGTCAATTTCACCACCTCTCTATCAAGGACAGCACTTGTCAGTCCCGAGGGTGTCTTTAATAGAGAGGTTCTACTGTATATTCTCCGCTGGTCTGCTGCCAAGGCAAAAGGTTTCCGAGCAACTCACCTTAATTTGATCTGAATTTAATTCATTTTCTGTATATAAACCCTTCATTGTTCCAGTGTTTTTTATGACCTGAAAAGGAAATACCACATATTCAATTTCAAACCAAGATGAACTGTACGATTAATATCTGTATGACAGGCTATCTGCAGCCATTCCATTACGCCACTTCCATGTACAACAATTTTGGTCCTGAATATATATGCTGATGGTATGACTTGCGCATAACTGACCAATCAGCTGTTGGAACCAGCATTAAGCAAAAAAGGTCAATCATGCATAATGAGGTGGGCAACATTAATGTTGCGCAATATTATCGCCACTTCTGCGTTGTATCGCCATTTACGTCATGACGTTAATTCCTAATTAAAAAGTGGCGATATGACACACAATCTTCTCACGATTCGGCAATATAATATTGTGCACTGTTTCAACATCGTCTCACGGACGTCATCTTCGTCATGGTTGGTCAACGATGTCGAGCCCGACAGTTTCAGTCAGCGACACTGACAGGCTAGCGCACGAGATTATACCCTTTAATTCAATCAAATCTTTTTCACGATGATACTGTGAAGGCAATGTTGACTGTGGTCACTCTCACATCTCAGAAATCTCATCTAGGCCTAGCCTAGAGGTTCTAGGACTAGTAATAGGGAATGAATGGAATCTTACTGAAGTGAGAATGTCATGAAGAAAACGAAATGGAGGTTTCTTCAACAACTTTTCTGTCAGTGGCGGCTTCTTGATGACTTTTCCCAAGGAATCTTGGGTTTTCTTGACTATTTTATCATCCATTTTGAATGTTCAGTATATAAAGTATCTGCACACACAATCTCGTCGATTAAGGATTTGTATAAAACGGAGAATTTATGAAATAAATAGGATCACATCCTTGTATATTTTCATTTTTCAGAAATTCTACTCGGAATTCTATACCACAATACACTGCGGACGCACGCGCACTTGCTGACATCCGGCTGTCAATCGCGTAATCCGGCGTCGGTTACCAGGTAACCACCAATTAAATCATAGATGGCAGCACCGTACGGGGTCGAGGCACTGATTTCGTTCATTTCAATCTTGACACTAGAGGGGCTAATTTCGTTCCTTACTAATTTTTAAATTTCGGGACTGGGGAGAGTTTGTTACGGGCCTAAACAAAATTTCTTATCACGAGACAATGTCACAATCAGTCAGTTAGTTGGTGGCCCGGATTGTAGGCTCTTGCCAATGAAGACAGTAAATAACTAGTTTGCAGCTTCTTGAGGTTGTCATTGACTGTGAATCTAAAATATTGCAGTCATTATCAATGACGTCACCACCAGTGCTTAGGAATTTGTTATTTTTTATCCAATTTCGATATTTCAAAGTTCTACAGAGAGTTGAGGGCTGGGGCTTTCCATTTCTGCTGTCAAATTAACACTTTTAGGAGGGGAAAAACGTGAATCCTACAAAAGTCCAAAATGTCTCTTCCCATCTCTCTTATTGTCTCAGTTGGTACCGCGGCTCTTATCATCAAAAACTTGATAGACACAATAATAACATGACAATGGTTTATTGATACAGCCTACAGAGCAAGTGTTGAACTGGTCCACACTGATCAGCTAATCTCAATCAAACTCTAATTGAACATTGTTCCGAACAGCCTGCCACACAGTACAGTCTGCAGTTTCTGACAATTCTCAACAGATTCTGTTACATCCTGAGCCATTTGGGCATACCGTAAACCCCAAATATTCACATACCTTTTATTTTTGCATTTTTGCATTGATAGACACCCCTATTTATATCAGTGCGAAAATGAAAATCTTTATCTAAATTATTGGTATGGCGGTGTCGAAACACTAAATTACAAATGCCAAAAGTTGCAATGTCAAAAATCCCAAAATAAAAATGGCCACATTTCTAGTTCAACTGATTGACTGTTCCTTAGATATTGAAAACTCCACACGTATTTACAAATTGCCCTAAATCGTCCAAGAATTTACCACACGCGACTTTTTGCAGTCGGTGGCGCCGGCATGGACGCCATTGTTTCTTTGGTCGGTGGCGCTGGCGTTTCCTCCGGAACGTCTGGTACATGTGGCGCTGGTCTGGGCCGCTTTGATTCGTGTAATCGTACCTTCGCAAAATAACCTAGGGGCGGTTTTTCCATTCCAAATTTTTCTGCCATACACGCGTCATATACCTTCTGTGTTTTTCTACAACTGGAAGAAGAAAGGGAGAAGTCAGACCTTCAGAAATCTTATAGGAGTACTCAGTCTTACCTGGAGTTACTTACTTAATGATTGAAAATCATTCCTCAGATGGCAAATAATGTCCTTAACTGAGAGGTGTCCTGATTACAGGTCGAATTCTCCAAGGAAGTGACCAATTTGGCACCAAATGCAGTATCCATAATATGGAGGGTATCCATAGTAGAGAGGTGTCCGCTGAGGGAGATTCTACTGTATTACATTACCCGAGTTGCTTCACTCAAGGTGAAAACAAAAATACACCCGAAATCATCGCTTACTTTCGGAAAGTACATGTCTCGCTATCGCGGTCAATACATCTTGAAAATGCAGTGAATTCTTCCATGCACGTTCCTCGCACTTTCTTGAAGAACTCAATGCCACATCGCGTCACCTCCTTCCCTTCGTTGAGACATTTTCTTGGGTCTTTCTCCTCAGCGATACACAGCATGAACTCCTGCAAATGAAAACATATCGTTAAGGTCACAACCTCTCTCTCTCTTTACTTGTTTCAGAAAGTGTTTGCCATGTCTGTGAGCGTGTCACTAGATTCAATAGACAATGAAAGGAGTTTGAAATTAGTAGGAATGGGTCCGTAGAAACTACACTACAGTCAAAGTAAGCAATGGTATCGGTGCACTTTCCCTACAGGTTCTATTTTTGGTTCTATTTTCAATCTTCCTTCTTGGCAACGCAAAAATTAACAGCCCTGCACAACCGAACAATGCAAAGACAAGAGCATATAGGGGCCTAATATTGGTATCAGGCTGTTTCGCTACATTGCCAGTTCGCTACCAGTCGTTTCGCTACATGTGGCGGTCGTTTCGCTACATGGTAGGTCGTTTCGCTACATGGGTGGAGTCGTTTCGCTACATGATGGGTACGGTCGTTTCGCTACATGGAGGACGTTTCGCTACATGGGTGGAGTTGTTTCGCTACATGGATGTAGGTAATTTCGCTACATCGTAGGTCGTTTCGCTACATGGGTGGAGTCATTATTTTTTCAAGTTTGTGCTAAACTCCGGGCTAAATATTTGTTGTGAATTTAGAGAAAAAATGCTCGAGTATACTACAATCAAGATGTACAGACCGGGGGAGCTGGCGGTACGTACCCATAAGTCTTTGCGGTAGTCTCGCGCGTACCGGATATAACCCATCAAGCTTTTCTCCTTCAGAGAAATACTGCGTTGCGCTCAAGTGCCTTATAAGGCTCGGCGGAAAGCCCCCCACATGGCACTTTCAAAGTCAATAACGATGTTATCGACGCGAACCTCTCCGACAATCTCCTTCAACCTTTGCAAGATTGCTTTATAATCGCGCTTCTTTCGGCCGGACATCAATGCAAACGCGAGGGGCAACTGTTTTAAAGCTGACATTAATGTCCGAGATCGCCGGCATTTCATCTTCGCAACAGATGAACAAATCCACCTCCTGAGTAAAGCAAAGACCTGGTACGCTGATGCCACGTTTAAACTTTGCCGGTCGCTTTCCGCCGAGTATTTCCAGGCATCAACATCACAGGATGTCTGTTCCACTGGACCCAAGCAATTTGGCGGAAAGTCCAAGAACTCGGATAGTCATTCAACCGCACTTCATTCAACGCAGATTTGGAGGCCTATGCAAGGCCTTCGCGTTGGCTCGCTCAATCGTCTATCCGTGTATACGTACTTATTATTGATTGACAGGGGTCATTCAAACGCACTCCAATGCAGATTTGGAGGCCTTTGCAAGGCCTTCGCGTTGGCTCGCTCGTCGTCCGTATCCGTGTTCGTACTTTATTATTGATTGACAGGGTCATTCAAAATACTGCGTTGCGCTCAACTGCCAATTATGCATTAGTCTGGTGGACACGAGGTTGGCCTTAAACTTGCTTGAAATCGAAAATTTGGACAACACACGTGTACTACAGCGCAAACGGCAGCATTCTGACATATAGAAACATGTGGTCTGATTCTATTTTTACTTGTCATTTAGTGATCACGCGTCCAACCTCGTATGCAGGGTAATGTGGCTTTCTCATTGGTCGAACGTTAATTTTGTTCACAGGCACTTATAAGGCACTTGAGCGCAACGCAGTATTTCTCTGAAGGAGAAAAGCTTGATGGGTTATATCCGGTACGCGCGAGACTACCGCAAAGACTTATGGGTACGTACCGCCAGCTCCCCCGGTCTGTACATCTTGATTGTAGTATACTCGAGCATTTTTTCCCTAAATTTACAACAAATATTTAGCCCGGAGTTTAGCACAAACTTGAAAAAATAATGACTCCACCCATGTAGCGAAACGACCTACGATGTAGCGAAATTACCTACATCCATGTAGCGAAACAACTCCACCCATGTAGCGAAACGTCCTCCATGTAGCGAAACGACCGTACCCATCATGTAGCGAAACGACTCCACCCATGTAGCGAAACGACCTACCATGTAGCGAAACGACCGCCACATGTAGCGAAACGACTGGTAGCGAACTGGCAATGTAGCGAAACGACAGTAAACCCTAATATTCGTAACATGATTTCAAACTGATAATTTATCAGTAAAAGATACACTCTTTCCTTTGCCTTTGGCAACACTGCGACTGTTACATGACGAGGTGTAACATTAACGGCATCGAGCAAGTTGGACATAGCAACATCATCATTTTCATATACGCGCCAGCCGAATGAATTGTCAATTGTGATTGTCAATACTGTCAGGGACCTGTCGAAATTAGGAGTATATGAACTTGTGTGTATTGTAATGTACACAATAGTTTTACCTTTGACTGAAAGTCGCAGTATTTCCCAAAATACGCCGCGCCTGCCCTAAGTGCTGGAGTGGAAAGATTAAGTTCGGGAACAGTGAGTTCGTCATAGCTAGGGAGCCACGTTTCATTTGTGATCGGCATCCCTGCAACGTGCTAATAGGCAACAAAAATTCAACGCTTTGCTTTGCCCTTCAACGAAGCAAAGATGGCTGAAGGGTTTCCCCAGTCACGTGATCGGGGATTCCGCAAACGAACATCGTCAATGCGGCAGTTTCAAAAACTTGGAATGCTAATCTGGCCTCTATAATAGTTATATGACCATCAAAACACAGTTTAATGCACCTTATTATATGTGACATAAATGTATCATGTTTACTGCCTCATTAAAGAAAAAAATCACAAATTAAGTTTCAGCGCTGTTAAGTGCTGACACCTGTAGTCACCATTATAACTAAAATTCTTGACGGTCGGGTCACAGGCACGTGGAAATAAGGTCTCATTAGGGAGTTTTTTGTATACATGCGCGGCCAAGCCCTAACCGTAGTTCTTAAAATCATTGATTTCTCGGTCCTCACAGTAGGTCAGTGTTGATTTAGCAGTTGTTTTGGCAAAGACATGTTTTTCTGGAGTTTCTGAAACCTATAGACTAGAGCGCTACTCAATAGGCGGCTAACAAGAAACTGCGCATTTACTGTTGTTGCCGACGTATGTGTACACTGAACTTTTTGTGTAGCGTAAGCAACTGTCGTCTTTCAAGGGAGAATGGTCACTGTAAGAAATATTGAGGAGGAAATGTATAATATTTGGGGGTTTTTCGGTGATTGTCCGGCCCAATTGGCAATATTGCCATTTGGGATCGATGGTGAACAGAGCTAGGAGCAAATGCAACCCTTATGATTAATTTAAAGAAATAAAATGCCCGATTTAACATCCTGCAGAATCAGGGGAATCGGGCGTTTCCAGTGATATACGACACAAATGGGTTGTCCTCATGCATTCACTTTGGAAACGTATTTTAAAATAGATGTTACGTCCTGTTAATGGGACACGTCATCATCGCGTACATTTGGGAAAAACTCCCTAACGAGACCTAAGAGCTCAATCTCCAAGCGTCGTCAATGGTGTTCATCGTTGGTAAGTCTCACTCGACCTGCAACAGGTATTAGGCTACGCATCACCACTAAGCCCGCGAAAATGATTGCTGCACTACGCTGCGTTTATAGTTCTCAATACAATCGTCTTACACTCCACCAGTATGTGTCCAATTTTATTTATAAAGATCATATTTTCTTAGTTATTAATAAAATAAAACGTTTTATGAGAAAAAGTTGGACTAAGTCGTCCTTAATAAGATTTACAGTCCGAACTGGTGATGCAGTGGATGACGTAGGATTATCAAAACCCTGAATGTCAGGATGCTGATATCCAAGATGGCGGCAATGAATCACTACCAGTGTCTGAATTTTTTTAATTTCGGCACTGTGACGAGTTTGGCCCAAATGCCTCCTCGTTGAGCTGGTTATCGGAGTTTCGCCCCAGTGCCGAAATCAGCGCCTCTAGTGTCAAGATTGTGCCTTAAAACGAAAGAACTACGCCATCGCCATCATCAGGGCGAGGTAGGAACTGAAAAGACCACACCATAAAGCTGTTCAGACTCCAGGAAGTTTTTTTTTTGGGGGGGGGGGGGTTCGGATGTTGGAAAAGGGGGTAATTTTTCAACCAAAAAAAAAAAAATGGGCACTGTGACGAGTTTGCCCCAAATCCCTCCTCGTTGAGCTGGTTATCGGAGTTTCGCCCCAGTGCCGAAATCAGCGCCTCTAGTGTCAAGATTGTGACTTAAAACGAAAGAACTACGCCATCGCCATCATCAGGGCGAGGTAGGAACTGAAAAGACCACACCATAAAGCTGTTCAGACTCCAGGAAGTTTTTTTTTTTTTGGGGGGGGTTCGGATGTTGGAAAAGGGGGTAATTTTTCAACCAAAAAATAAAATATAGTAAAGGAGTGTAGCTAACATAACTCTATTGATTCAAGAAGACCTTGTCTTGGAGAAGTTACTGCAAAAGACCTTATGCAGCCATCTCTCAAACTTTTTTTCTTGGGGTCTTGAAGGGGGGGGGGTGAAACACCGGCGCTGACAAAAAAAACAAAGACATCTTGCGGAGCAACAACTGAATGTTTATTTATTTACATCACCGCAAAAGATACAAATATACATATTCAGGGCCGCTGTTGTTGTGACCTTGACCTAACACAGCACAAAAACAAAATCTGTTAGTTACCATGGCAACACTTCAACACAATCCATAGAGATCATGCCGTGAAACAGAATCCTCTGGATCACACCAGCCGTTAAATAAAGTCAGTATCCATCTCCCTATACCTGCAGATCTGCTCTTGAGCAGCAGTATCCATCTCCCTATACCTGCAGATCTGCTCTTGAGCAGCAGTATCCATCTCCCTATACCTGCAGATCTGCTCTTGAGCAGCAGTATCCATCTCCCTATACCTGCAGATCTGCTCTTGAGCAGCAGTATCCATCTCCCTATACCTGCAGATCTGCTCTTGAGCAGCAGTATCCATCTCCCTATACCTGCAGATCTGCTCTTGAGCAGCACCTGATCAGACAATCTATTGTAAACCCCACTGACTTGATCCCAGAGCACCAAGCATTGCTCACATCCCAGAGCACCAAGCATTGCTCACATAATCAAGCTGTGTCTTATTTTATATGGGAAGTGGAGAGAACCACATAATTCTATGTAAGTTCTATGCTAAAGCGTGGTGCTGTAAAGAAAGTATGGGGAGATATGCTACTTGAATACTGCCTCTCATATACTGCTGTTTGTTCAACACTGAAAAGACCCACGAATAACACGAATCAATCAATATATCCTAATGAATTCACCCCCTAGACTTTATTGCCAGCTGCAAAAAGAAACAGATGCAGCAAAAGTAATTGACATTGTAGTAATGATGCAATTTTATATGGCATGACTTCATAAGTTACGACCATGACACCACTTACCACTGAGGTAACTATGCAGATAAGAAGTGCAGGACAACACCTCCCTTGAGAAGCATAACTTGTGCTAAAATAGGATCCTCAAATTCAATATTTCCTTGAAAAAAGATATTTTCATGTCTGATCCTCTATAGGCCTATACCGTTTGTCAAAAATTTGAAATTTGAAACTGAATTTGAAAATTTCCAATTGTGTTGTTACATCCTGAATATAGATTTTCAACACAGCCGTTGTGTAGTCAGTTATACACATACTATAAATACCGACTTTCAGTAAAGATGGAGGCATAGTTACTGCACTACGGCATTGTGTATAATTGCATTTCTATTTTCCTGCACAACCAGTCATTACGAACGGCGTACCCCTTTAATACGGCTTATCAACCTCTGACAGCAGTCATCAAAACGACAATTAAAATACAGTAGAATCTCTCTATTAAGGACACCCTCGGGACTGACAAGTGCTGTTCTTAATAGAGAGGTCAAAGTGAATGTAAACAACCAATTTTGGACCAAACATAGTGTCCTTAATAGAGAGGGTGTCCTTAATAGAGAGGTGTCCGCTAAGGGAGGTTCAACTGTACTTGAAACACAAATGCTCATCAACTGGCTTAATGATATCAAAAAGCGATGAACCTCAATGTAACTTGTTTCACAATAACAGGATCTTGTTTGTAATTTAAAAACAACTCAAAACACTTTTGACTGTTTGAATATATCACTGGCAACAAAGAAAAAAACAATCACCACTCGAAAAACTACATTTGACATTCAAAAAGTTTTGAAAAAGACTCTTAGAATTGACACCTTACTTGACTAATATTCAATACAGGGGGAAAATTACATCTTCTAACAATACTTCAGCATAATTTACAATGCGCAAAAAGGAACCAAGAGTTCTATTGGGAGACAACCTTGAGCAGGGCACTTACCCACATGCCACAACCAATGCTCTGTTCACAGGCACTGCGTGTGATCATAACAATAGTTATACAGTTAAACTGTTAGCTGAAGTCAATTGCCTGTGGAAATTGAGCGTCAAATCACAAATAGTGCCTCTAAACGCTTATGTGAGTATGGGCCTTAAATGTACTTTTATTCAAAATGCCCAGTCAGTCCATAACTTTGTTGACACATGCCAAGCTTAAACAAAAGATTTTTACTGACTGTGGGATACGAGTATTTTGCCCGGCACGGTGAAACTTGGCACGTGTATAATTCTTATATTACCCAACACAACAACATTATTGTAACGTGTCTTATACTTAACACTCAAATGGAAAATAAATTCAAGTTTTTTAACTCAATGTTGCCCTTTTGGTCAATTTTGCTGAACAATACAAAATACACACGTCACATCTCAAACTAATTTGCACATAAATTCATAATGTTATGCACCACCAGGTGGTCTGGAGGAGTGAAGGGGCGAGGCAGACGGAGTGAAGGGGCGAGGCAGACGGAGTGAAGGGGCGAGGCAAACGGGGAGTGAAGGGGCGAGGCAGATGGGGTAAGGAGTGAAGGGGCGAGGCAGACGGGGAGTGAAGGGGCGAGGCAGACGGGGAGTGAAGGGGCGAGGCAAACGGGGTTAGCAACTTTCTGGTTTTAAATCAAGTGTTGACCTATCTGGAGAACACTCCCAAAAAGGAAAAGTAAGTAAGTAAGTAAGTGCCTAGTAGCGGGTTGACAACAGGTCTTAACCTATTCCAGTGGTGACATTATTGTGGGCGGGGAATTCAACAACACAAGATTCTATTGCATTAACATTTCGTTGCCAATACGTAATTATACAACTTGGTCTCATTCACTTTGATAAGACATTTATATTACAATTTATAGTGATGATATTTTGTTCAAAAATTGCTGAATTTAGTTTTCGTGGTGATTGACACATTTTTGAAACTAGTCGGCCTAAATCTTGAAAACTGGCTCCAACTTTGAACCCATCACACCAGACTAACAGCCTATTTTCCCAAAAAACACAATCACATCCCTTATGCCATAGCAGCCCTAATTTCTTTTAACAGAGGTGGACATCATCCCTCTGGGAATACATTTTGGTTTGAAAATCAATAAAATCACCACTAATGACACCCTGGGGCAAGCAGCACAAATCTCAGACACATCAACTTGAACAGAATCATAAGGGGAATTCCACCTGGGAGAGGCAAATCCCACACTGGACTGGGCAAAAGTATATGATAGATGTTTTGTCAATTTATCAGTGTTTCAAACCTGTGATAGGAGAACACCCTCAAAAAGTAAAGGTTTAAGTAAGTAAGTAAGTGCTTGATAAACATCATCATTACAGACTTGAGTGATTCTAGACCTATCAATAAATTGGGGCAGAAACTCTGACAAAAATAATACTTATTGCATCTTCATCTTCCTAAAATAATCATTTTTCGATAATGTTATATCATATTCCAAGAGTATTGTTACATTTGTAATTTTTGATGGAACCAATATTGGCAATAATTATTTTTTGCGCATGAAACTTAATAGCAACACGGATCAGGACAGGCTAATAGCATGCAGCTAGTGTACACATCCGGTTAACACTGGGAGCTGTATTAATGGTTACAAATGGCCCTTTAGATTCATAGTTGAGTCATTCAGAATCTCGGAGGTCTGGGGTACTGACCCCCCCTCCATACCTTTTCCATGATACCTGATAGGGGAGAGTTTGTGTCTGAATCAGCTAATCGGGTCAAATCACTGTTGGGAAGAAGCTAGACAGTCACCACAGAAACATCTCAACTCAAATGATAACAATCTTAATCCCAAATTCAAACAAGCAGTCGCTCAGCTTGTTTTGAAAAGAGGCTGCGCAATCTCAGACACTTGTCTTGTGTGTCAAGAGGCCTTATACAAGCTCAGACCCTTGTGTGTCAAGATACCTTCAACAAGCTCAGGCCCTTGTGTGACAAGAGGCCTTCAACAAGCTCAGACCCTTGTGTGACAAGAGGCCTTCAACAAGCTCAGACCCTTGTGTGACAAGAGGCCTTCAACAAGCTCAGACCCTTATGTGACAAGAGGCCTTCAACAAGCTCAGACCCTTGTGTGTCAAGATGCCTTCAACAAGCTCAGACCCTTGTGTGTCAAGATGCCTTCAACAAGCTCAGACCCTTGTGTGACAAGAGGCCTTCAACAAGCTCAGACCCTTGTGTGACAAGAGGCCTTCAACAAGCTCAGACCCTTATGTGACAAGAGGCCTTCAACAAGCTCAGACCCTTGTGTGACAAGAGGCCTTCAACAAGCTCAGACCCTTGTGTGACAAGAGGCCTTCAACAAGCTCAGACCCTTGTGTGACAAGAGGCCTTCAACAAGCTCAGACCCTTGTGTGACAAGAGGCCTTCAACAAGCTCAGACCCTTGTGTGACAAGAGGCCTTCAACAAGCTCAGACCCTTGTGTGACAAGAGGCCTTCAACAAGCTCAAACCCTTGTGTGACAAGAGGCCTTCAACAAGCTCAGACCCTTGTGTGACAAGAGGCCTTCAACAAGCTCAGACCCTTGTGTGACAAGAGGCCTTCAACAAGCTCAGACCCTTGTGTGACAAGAGGCCTTCAACAAGCTCAGACCCTTATGTGACAAGAGGCCTTCAACAAGCTCAGACCCTTGTGTGACAAGAGGCCTTCAACAAGCTCAGACCCTTGTGTGACAAGAGGCCTTCAACAAGCTCAGACCCTTGTGTGACAAGAGGCCTTCAACAAGCTCAGACCCTTGTGTGACAAGAGGCCTTCAACAAGCTCAGACCCTTGTGTGACAAGAGGCCTTCAACAAGCTCAGACCCTTGTGTGACAAGAGGCCTTCAACAAGCTCTTTCAAGAATACAAATTTGTATATCCGACGAATCAAAAACGTCCTAACAGTTTGCTGAAATTACCACACAACCATTTTTAAGAGGTCATTTTGATGAATGTCAAAAAGTGTAACAAAAACAGGGAGGTAAACAGAAGAAATATGAAACAAGGCAAATACGTTAAACAAAACTGAACAGAAGTGATGTACGCATTATCAACACAAACTTCATCATACAACACCAAGGTCAAGGAATTATTTTGAGAGTTTTAAAATTATGTGCCACACTTATTTCAAATACCATGCGTCTTCTAGAATCATGACAAATCGCCAAGTTCTGATCTCATTCTACAAATAAAGCTTGATAAATACACATATGAACTTGTTCACTGAAGAATTTTAAACTAATAACCCTCATTGTCCCTTTAAGCATCTCAAAACGATATGGTTTCTGGAAGCCAATTCAGAAATTCATCTGATGCATTTCAATCATTTCTCAAAACAATAATTCATATTTTCAGCACTTGTAATTGTATGTACAGTTTTCTCCTTCTCATTCAGTGTTCACTCTGCACTTGGAGGTGATTTCTCCACCGAGTATTCCTCCTCCAAGGCAGAATGTTCAGTAGAACCTCTTTATTAAGGACACCCTCGGGGTGGACAAGGACTGTCCCAAATAGAGAGTTGTCCTGATTAATGAGGTCAAACTGAATAGAAACAAGCAATTTGGACCAAACTTAGTGTCCTTTATAGAGAGGTTGTCCCAAATAGAGAGGTGTCCACTAAGGGAGGTTCCCCTGTATTCATATGTGTGTATGCAATTACTGCGGACTCGGCCAGGAGCCATCGTTACTTGTGATGGCTCCTGGCCGAGTCATTCCTACCCTCATTAACGATGGCAGCTTGGCCCGTGACTGGGCCTTTGCAGAATAATCCTTCTCTTCAAATGGCCGTCTACCATTCAATAACAAACTAACAGCTCACAATAACTTAAAGAATCGTTGCCACAATGATGTTCTGCAGTTTGATTGGGGCGTAATCCCACAATGCATCTGATCAGAGTCACGGATAATGGATAATCGTAAAATGTACGAATATATAACAAATAAACATGTACTCCCACAGAACAAGAACGTACACATTGTTTTATGATACAGAAGTTCACCACAGATGGCAGCACTGTCTGCTCCTTGATTTGACCGTGCAGTTTCCACTGTTTTGAAGTTTGCGTTCCCATTGAATGTTTGACCGAGGTATAACGATGCATCTCTGACTAGAATAAACCAATCAAGTCATTTTACAACATTTTCGACCAAGATGTCAACTTTGGCTTTCTGCGACTTGGGTCGCAACCAGAAGCTCCGTGCACACAAGTGATTTACTGTTCATATTTTTAGGCCTCCAACAGAAGATCAAGGATTAAAAATTGGTCGAAACTGCTGCAAAATGTCGCAATGCTTAATGCTCAGAATGCACCGTTGTTTATCCTTCCACGGGAGAGTCAGAGAGTAAGTAGTCCGTACACCTTTTTTGTTATGACGTTTTCATGCGTTTGCGCGGTGGTCCGAGCGGCGGACTTTGCTGACTTGCAAGCGCACGAAATGCATCGGCCACAAGGTGGGGATGGCTGCTGACCATCGTCTTCCAGCCTTGAGTCTCCATCACGTCCGTTGCATGACTGGAAGAGAAATTGACAAAGTTACATTTGTTACCGACCAATTAGACAACTATAAGATGATGCAATAGTTCATTTTATTCTTTTTGGTGTTCACTCCACAACTGGAGGAGTAACTCCACATGACCTTCCTCCTCCAATCACGTTTATTAGCCATAACATGCTTGTAATATCCTCAAGGCCATTCGTCAGGGCGGCCCACCCTACCTTCCTTGCCAGATTACCACCCTACCTTGGATCAGCCACCCTACCTTGGATCAGCCACCCTACCTTGGATCAGCCACCCTACCTTGGATCAGCCACCCTACCTTGGATCAGCCACCCTACCTTGGATCAGCCACCCTACCTTGGATCAGCCACCCTACCTTGGATCAGCCACCCTACCTTGGATCAGCCACCCTACCTTGGATCAGCCACCCTACCTTGGATCAGCCACCCTACCTTGGATCAGCCACCCTACCTTGGAGCAGCCACCCTACCTTGGATCAGCCACCCTACCTTGGATCAGCCACCCTACCTTGGATCAGCCACCCTACCTTGGATCAGCCACCCTACCTTGGATCAGCCACCCTACCTTGGAGCAGCCACCCTACCTTGGAGCAGCCACCCTACCTTGGATCAGCCACCCTACCTTGGATCAGCCACCCTACCTTGGATCAGCCACCCTACCTTTGAGCAGCCACCCTACCTTGCTCTAGAATTTTTTGTTAATGGTTTCCACAGAGCCCACCAACCTTTTTGCTGCCCACCCTTCCTTGTGTTGCACACTGGCACAACCTCTTGAATATCAAGGCACCACCCTAACTTGAGGAAACCCTGAATGCTTACCTATTAATGAAATCTATTGCATGAGTTTTTAATTGTTCAGCACTGTGTAAATCAGCCAACACCAGGATTTCGGAGACGTTTTCTATCAACAGGCCCGAGCACAATGCCTCCTCACACATCACTTTCAACCGCTCCAACGCATACTGAAATAAACAACACAGTTGGTCGTAAAAATCAGTGACATACAGTCTCAGGTGGATGCACAAGTTCATCGGTGACAGCCTTTTCAGGACAATATTTTCGGCAAATCCCCCAGTGGGGGCCTTTTCTGTTAATCATTTCCATCAGCCTGACCTCAATCAAGAAACAACCGTTAACCCACCTTATCTGCGGCAGCAAGGAGATCATCGGCCATCTTCTCAAGATTTGGTGCTTTCCCCGTGTAAATAAACCGTATCATCTCCCGCATCACCTCGTGATCGACGTCTGTGATCTCGACCCGGTTCTGTTTCCGTTCCTCCATCTCATGCTCGAACATGGCGTTAAATACTGGAGAACGTGCTGAAACGACCAGATGAGAACTGGATGAGAGAATGTCAGAAAGTGCACGCAATTACCAACTCATTATTTCTATTCACAGATCTTCCTCTCCCTGTTTTTGAACAGCAGGGCCATGGATGTCAGGCTCTGGCTGAGGCCTTCCTCAGTTCCCATAACTGTGCATCAATTTGATCCTACTTTTGGCCTTTTCTTTTCTCGGCTCCCAACAGAGCACAGTCTTGGAGGATGTAGTGTGCACAGGCATGAGAGTGCAGAGAGACTGAATAGCCTGAAGTTCCCTTATACCACGTCCGACTGGAATACCAGATTCTGGCCAAGAAGCCTGAAGACTTTCTGAATTCTTAACACAAGGCAAGTCCAGAGTCCGCGAAACTTCTTATCCTAAAGTGCCTAGTTGGCATCAAGCTGCTATACTCACCCGCTAATATAGCTTTATGCGCTAAGAACTCTCGCCCGCTCACCAGGAGAATGACATCACTAAAGGCAGATCTTTCAAACAGGTTGCCCAGGTCTTCACTTAACCGACACTCAGGCACTTTCACCGGTGAACAGTTGGACTGTCCTGACATGTTCACTGTGTCACCTACTACACTCACCTGGAACAAGCAACGCAACGTTTAACACCAACTTCGTACGAACATACAATGGCCTTACCCCTGAGTCAGTATCAACACTATTGATACATCATCATGTCATATGCAAGTTTCTAAATGGAACCCTATTACAGGCCATATTGTCCGCATGTTCACCAGGCCATATCTCGCTAACTGATCTGCATCAGACTTATAAACAGGATATGAGAAGGTTCACTTTCACCGCCCAAGAAAATGTCAAGTAGACCAAAATGTTGGTTGTGTGTAATCCCCTTTGATATTATTGATCATCTGCTCCATGCGAATGTGGGGCTGGAGACCAGACTCAAGCTCACGTGCTTCAGACCTGCTCCCTAATGGAGAACAGAGAGAGGAAGACTGGCCAAAGGACACCACCATGACCACAAAGCTAGAGGGCCTAGGGGTGGAACTCTCTAGGACAGCCGACTTCGTAACGGAAAACAAACAGATCTTTTCAATGTGTATACACAGCAGTGGATCAGGGGTGATCGATTGGTGACTGATAGTTTCTGGTATAGCTATCGTTTGTGATAACATGAGAAAATGGAAGTCTGTATGCGAGAGAATGTCCTTTCAACAAACTCTTTTCTCAAACGCTTCGCAGCTCTACCAGGCAAAAACACCAAACTTACCTCACAAAATATTGTTAACTTATCATCTGGCAACAAGCCGTTTGGCTCATCCATTAAGAAGTCTCGCCGTATAAATTTTTTAAATCCCCAATCCTTCCCCTGAACGAACCGATACGCTCGCTGACTTTCTGAAAAAGAAATACGAAGTGAAAACCTTAATGAACCTGGTATCAGTGTCCGCTAACAGGGGCCATCAGTGGCATAGTGGATCAGGCGCATGGCTCATCATGAGCAGGTTGTGGGCTCAACTCAAGGATTACTGGTATTGTCTAGTGTCCTCGAGCAAGACACTTAACCCAACAATTTGTTGTTCAAATGAGACGTATACCCAGGTTTCTTAGTGACCACAATCTCCAGTATCAAAACGTTCAATCTTAAATCTTACCCATAGCTTTAGTTTCTTCACGTTTTGCATTAAGTATAGAGAATTTGAACTTCGCTCGGACCTCACTTTTGTTACAGGAGACCAGGAGTAGATAGAGTGAGAGGTAGTCTTTGCTCTCCTCGTCCAGGCCCTTAGGGTTAACTCGCAGGCACCTGGAAAGAAAACGTGTAGATGGCAGATGGTTGGAGGGGGGAGGAGAGGGGGTCAGATAGGGAAGGGTCTAACAGGGTCTAAATCAAGATGTGAGCACCACCAGTTACTACCACAGGGTTTCTGCCAGTGGGGGGGAGGGGGAGGGGGGTACAAATACCCACCTTTTCAGGGTTTCATACAGAGGGAGGAGGGGGGAGGAGGGGACAGAAGCAGATTTAATCATTTTCAGGTGCAAATAAAGCTTTAGGATAAGAGGGGTCTTTTTTTTTCGAAAATTTTTCTTTTTCTTTCTATTCTGCCTAAAAAAATAAAACATTTTTTGAGAATTTTTTTTTTCTCGAGTTTTTTTGTGCCCCATGAAAACATCCTGGATGAAACCATTATCAATATTGATCATGCGTCAAACTCATACGCAATCTTTAGTCACAACATCTATCCTCAGACTGCAACCATTATCAATATTGATCATGCGTCAAACTCATAGGCAATCTTTAGTCACAACATCTATCCTCAGACTGCAACCATTATCAATATTGATCATGCGTCAAACTCATAGGCAATCTTTAGTCACAACATCTATCCTCAGACTGCAACCATTATCAATATTGATCATGCGTCAAACTCATAGGCAATCTTTAGTCACAACATCTATCCTCAGACTGCAACCATTATCAATATTGATCATGCGTCAAACTCATACGCAATCTTTAGTTACAACATCTATCCTCAGACTGACAAAGTTCTTCGATGAGAACAAAACCTCTGGAAATAATTATGCCTTTTTTTCATATTTGCAGTAATTAACCAAGTGCAAATTTTATTAGAAAAAAAGGTCTTCATAATCAATAAATCATGCCAAGTCGATACAATATAGCAAGTAATACAAATATCTATGATACATGTATCAGCTGGCAATTTGCCTGAATACTTAATGACATCCAATCTCGTGAACTTCATGCGCACATTCTGTGAAATCCCCATATTATTTCAGGAAAACAGGTCATCCAGTCACCGTCTGAAAAACTGCTTCCTTCATGAAATGAATGGGATTTCTTTTTACACTGGAATTCCCATTTTTTAATGACGACAAAAAATCCAAGATGTTGAATATCTTTTGAGATGTAAATTTTTTTTCTGCAGAGATTGGGTTTTTCTCATAACATGCATAATGTGTGGACGTCCCAAATTTGGGGGAGCCGGATATACATTGATCCCTCTTTCACAGAAACACCATCCTGAGATTCAGGTTCTTATCTCGATACGCCTCCGTCATCGAGCGGCAGAGTGAAAACCACTGGGACCAGGATGAAGAAACACAGGCGATGGGCGAATATTCATTCAGTGATACTGTCGGCAATTCGGCAAAAATATTGGGGGGGGGGGGAGGGGGTTATTCATTTGAGGTTGGACTTTGGTAGTGAAATAGATTTTTCATATTCCATCCAATTGTAGAAGAAAACAATGATCTCAAACCATTTCTTCAGCACTAAGTTGAACTCTCCCCCTCTCCAGATTGAAATGAGTCAATCCATATTATCATATCTATTATGTATTTAGGTTCCTCATTATGCATAGAAGGGGTGACAGCCACAACTTCCGGTTGACCTGATCATGATAATAATGTGTGAAGTAAAAACAGTCTTCCCCATTATGATTTCTTTTTATAAGTATAATTGACAATCAGACTGGATGAAAACACTGCTACCACCCCTGGCGATATATACTATATTCCCCCAAGCAATCCCGCATTCAACAATACAACACCTTTGCCTCAAATGTGTCTGACATCGAATTTAGCCAGGAGGCATTTTCTCCCACACAACAATTCAATTAGATGATAAGTTGCGTGGGAGGGCCATGGTAAAGTACCGAACTTCCATCATTCATAGCCGCTATCTAGCATTCATGGCACAGAACTGTGGACCCATGATACTTGTAGCACATTGAACAAAACTTTTTGATGATTCCACTATTGAATTTACACCTTGCATGAAATAAATCAACTAAGCCACCTCATTCCTTTGATGATGTCTGCCCTGCATTGACGATAACCCAGGGTGAAACACTATCAGAATGCACAGATCCAGGGGGAACCTTTGACATGGTTGATGTGCGTGCCCCTCCCAAATTTAGAGTCAAAAACCTTAGACGAGTTTGAAACTGACCATAAGTTTAGCCATAAGATTTTCGACTTTGTTTGCTTCAATGGCAAGCTGGGAGCTGTCCTGACTTGAATCTGGACGGAAGATGTTCACCAAATTCTAATCTTGCCAGCAGAGGCCTCAGGAGAGAAGCATGATTAATTTGACAGGGTCGGGGCTCCTGATTAAAATATGATGGCATCTGCCCAATCATGCGGTGTCAAATCTGATACCAACGCACTCTTGAACTTCTTACAATTTGTACGCCACACGGAAAGTAAAAGAAACATCGTCACCACCTTTACAGCCAGAGATCACCCCCTTCTTCAGACCTCCCCCGCTGCAAAATCATCAGACTCGAAGATCCAAGTGTAACACTAACAGCACAAAGTCTTTTCTTTTCAAAGTCAAAAACCATCCGAAATCTACTGAAAGCCAATCCCCCTCCTCAAATAATTATTTGTTCAAAAAAAATCAAGAATTGTCGTGGACTTTCCTCCCCCAAAGTCAAAACAGCACTTCAGTTCCTCATACAAATTCATCAAGAAGATGGTGACTTTCTTGGCAGAAATAACAGGCTGGAAGAGGGAGTTTGGCCCAAATAGATCTTCAGCAACCTATTTCCTACAGAAGTCTCCTTGATATGACTGCTGCACATGGACAATGACCCAGGTTGAATCACAATCAGAATGATCGGATCCCACGTAGGGTTGGTTTCATGGAAAGCTATGTGGCTTGGCTGTGAGCGTGAAGGTGTTGTTAGAACTTTCTCTTTGAAAGGAGAGTCATTTCAATTCCACGACTTACCATTTTAATTTGTCGTTTGCCCCCGCCGAGAATGTGGAACTCTTGAGCACCTCGCCCATTTCTTCTCGGCAGAAACTGAAGTTGTTGATCGTCCACATGTACGAGAATTTCACCACTTTGACCTGAAAAGACACAAACACAACAATCAATATAACGCCGTGCAAACAAGGGATTTTTGTAGCAGCAACCAGGGACGGAGCCACGACAACATGACTGATGGCAAGGACAGCACTTGTCAGTCCCGAGGGTGTCCTTAATAGAGAGGTTCTACTTTAATTTGATGTTCATGACAATATCAATGTTAATCAGACGCCATTGTAATTTGTATGACAGCGTGTCATGTCACACGTTAATGCACATGGCCCCATGATGTGCAGGCCACTACATACATGACATAGCACGTCATGCCCCACTTCAGATTCAAATGACAACACTTTTTAGTTTTGACCAATCACATCAAAGCAAGCTCGACTATATTCAGTCTTAGTACCCACTGTCAGCACAAGATGGGCCCGGCCAAAAAAGACTGCTGCACCAAAAGGGTTAGTAATCCGTATGGCATTTCAATTAGTTCATGCTGAAAATATTAGAATGTCTAAGGATTGTCATCTCTGGCCTCGTCCTATAGAAAACTTTAGGACAGTCGACAGAAGCAAAACAACAGGGTCTCCCTGTACTGAAACACACGAGCTCAACTGTCACATTGTAACTAATGGGAGCATGCTGACACAGACCTCAACTGTCACATTGTAACTAATGGGAGCATGCTGACACAGACCTCAACGAGCCCAACTGTCACATTGTAACTAATGGGAGCATGCTGACACAGACCTCAACTGTCACATTGTAACTAATGGGAGCATGCTGACACAGACCTCAACGAGCCCAACTGTCACATTGTAACTAATGGGAGCATGCTGACACAGACCTCAACTGTCACATTGTAACTAATGGGAGCATGCTGACACAGACCTCAACGAGTCCACCTCGACACGGATATAACACATCACAATAATCAGGTCAAGTTGTCCCCAAACACTGGCAATGCCTCATCATATTTCATCGTATGATTTATTCGCCAAATATCTCCAACATGCAACTTTTAAAATGAACTGTAGTGTTAGTGTTAGACATGTTGAGCAGGGAAGATTGCGGTTTAAGAATTATTGAAAGGTAAGATATTTTTCATTTTCAAAGGGGTATGCAGCATAGTCAGATGCAAGTCAACCATAAGATTTATAACCTGCTATGTATGAACATCAACGAGGATATTTTTTTTGATGGACGGTTGTCAATCTGCATTGAGATGGGAATGATGGGCCCGTGGCTGAGAGCATTTATTTACACAATTTAATGTCAACACAAAAACTAATTCTTGCAATTTTTTTTCAATCTTGACACACAATTATAGGGTATTTTAGGGGTCCCGGCCGGTTGGGTTACACCATTGTCCAAACAAAGGACTTTTTAACAGTATTTTATCATAATGTCCTTCTTTAAGGACAGTGCTGATGATTTTGTATCCATGACCATTTTGCATGAGCAAGAATGAGCTTGAACATTGTAGCTAATAGCGTAACCAGACTAGTCTGGTTACTTGTATGATAAAACTGTGTCCTGCCAGCGCTAATTCATGTTATTCAAGGCAAGGCATACATTTTTGTATCCCACTTCGTTAAAAAATCAGTAAATATGTTTATTGATTCCCACCAACCATCTGCCATTTTCTTTGTTGAGTTTAGCAAGTCTAAATTAAAAATCACCTGTCTAGGTGCATATAGGTCAGCAAGGGAAGCTCGCACCCAGAATGAACTAATGCACTGCAATATTATTAATGGCCATACTATTTAGCTATCCATGTATTATATATGTGCAGTAGAATCTCCCTCTCTATTATAGTTTCGTTCCAAAATTGGTTATTTCTATCCAGACCTCTCTAATCAGGACTACTCTCTATTGAGGACAGCATTTGTCAGGAGTGAGCAGCTTTTTTACTTCAGTATATTTGTTCTTCTGTTTTATTCTCGCCCAAAAAGTCAGGGAATCTGAACTTTTTTTTAAATCTGGAATTATGCTGAGTCAGAGTGATGCCATTTTCCATTGGCTCCAAAGAAGTCCTTTAAACTAACAATCACCCTCCATTGCCTTTGGACTCCCACATTACATGTATTTTGTTATCTTTTCCCGCTCCTCAATTTCAAACCAGCAGTTCTCTGTGACAATGAATCCACTTATTGGACAATAATCGCATTACCTCCCTATTAAGGACACCTTTCTACTACAGACACCCATGCCTAGTCCCAAAGATGTGCGCCACAGAGAAGTTGTACCGTACCACTAGAATAAAGACAAGGCCTCGTCGATAATCCAATCAACTTACCTGGGTGTAACACCAGTTCTCAGCGACGGGACAGATCATGTCCGAGGGTGGAGGGGTGGGCACTCGACTGACAGCCATATTGGCCTCGCGCCCAGATTGCTCCGTCGACACCAGGTTTATATCGTAAGGCTACGTCCGGGAAACGAAGGCCACCTGTAAGACAAAAGACGTGGTTATTAGCTACTGACATCAAGAATTTAAGTAAAGACCAGACTTTTCGGCCATTTCTAAATGTTATGCTGGGGTTCTGGAGGGTGAACAACTGGTTGGAAGTTTGTTTTTTATTGGTCTTTACCTCAAAACCAAACCAGGATTTTCTCTTTTCAGTAATGTCAGCATTGATGCCGAGGGAAAAAAATTGTATGCATTACTGTACGTAGTGCATTGAATTCAAACATTTTCCTCTCTGGACTAGTTAGAGGTCCTCTCTCGAGTCTCTGTATATGCCACTACGGTTTATTTTATGACAATGACCTAGAATCGTGTTGCATGATCGTGGCTTAAACTGTGAAGTTTCACTTTCCAGGCCTACCAGTATACCCCAGCCAGGCTAATCAACTGATAAATCGAGTTGAGACATAACTAGGCCCATTAAACCACAGCTCATGTGTGTGGGCCTATAAAAGTAAACAAAAGCTTGAATTGTACAGGTCTGCACACATGGATTTATACACACTGTACATCATGTACACGTTCAGATACAGTCTTGTCATTCAAGAAAGAAACTAAATCCGAACACGATAATCGGAGCGGAATGCTTTGATTTAGAAAAAATACTAACCAACAAAACTTGGCAAATCACTAGATAACAATACGTTTGGTCTATCCGACACGTTATTTTGGCAAAATGATGAATTTGGTTGGTGTTATCACGGTTGAAATAGAGCACTAAAATCCCGAGCCCCGGGTCAGTGTTCGATAGTTCATACGGGTTCTTCTTGCACTTGACCCAGAAAGTTGACCTAGTAATCTCTAAACTAGGTCAGGTCATATTTTATAAAAAGAAGATATTTTACATGAAATTAATTATCAATCTTTCATTAACAGTTTGGATTACATGCAAAAATATCAAAATATTTTTCAATTTTTATTCTTTTACTCTTTTATTACCAATTTTATACAAATTTGCTTGACCCAGTTTTAGAGAGTTTATTCAAAATGGGGTCTGTCAGCTGACTGCTAATGTTCCCATTTTCTGCTACAAAACCAGGAAACAAAGCTTTGTTTCGCTTTCAAGTGACAAATATATCTATTATTTAGCATTGTAAATGTACTCTGAACAATATGAATGAAAGTAAAGATTTCCAGCTCCACCAGATAGCGGTGGAGAGGAAGAATTTGGCTCAGGTTTGCAGGTAGGTTGGGTACAAATCTCGGACTCCTGTCACTGTGAGTGTCATCAGTGTTCAGCAGTGCATTGTGTCAGTTTCACTTCAGTGACACTGATAGATATTGACATTGTCCTGTCCCATTGTCACCGTCAGGCTGTCCTGATAATCCATTCCGTCAATCATGCATTCATGATGAACAGCACATGAATGGGAACGAGTTTACAATCCCCATCATGGCCAAAAAAAGGTCAATCACAATAACAATTGATTGTTTTTACGGTCGGTCAGCAATGTTTGAGGGCAGCACAATGATTTGCCGTGCCCTAACTTAACTGAATTAAAATCTGTCATGGTCAGTTGGGCTTGCTTTCTGTTGTATTACGAGTCCATAGTAGACGGCATTTGTCAGTCCAAAGCCCTGAAAGGGTTTCCTATAGCAAAGATCTGTACTTACGCCAGTTACGGTATATTTATTTTACTCCTTTGACTTTGTACCAATAAGAATGATCATGTTTTACAGGTTTGCGGTGAAGGGCCTCATTGACCGATCCTGCTTTGACACCATTGGCGAAAATTCACCGGAAATTGTCAATTTCTGCAACATCATGGAGCATGTTCTAACACACCGATTAAAACGTACGTCATTCTCAGCGATGAGGGTCAACATTTGTTTGAATCAACAGAAGCTTGAAGAGAGCTGTTCTCTGTCTCCATTATATGTTCGAGGCAAAGCTAGGTGTAATGAAAACAGCTGTTCCCTCGGGGACCCCCAATACAACTTTTGATGTTGGACGTTAAACTCAGAGCACTGGATGTGACCCCCCCCCCCAACCCCCTTAATTGTAATCTCAATTATTCCTTCCGATATGTTTTTTGCTAAAAACATAGTCGTAAGTTTGCAAAGTCTCCCTAAAGTAATTATTTTATTATGATTTCAGCACGCAGCTCATGGTACTCCCAAGATGATCGTAGCTTCTGGAACTATGTGAAAACTGCCTGCTTGTCCGTGCCTCATAACTGTATAGCTAGCATCAGAAGTATAGAGCACATCACCACACCACGAGGAAAGGTAACATTTATACTTGACGCGAAATATGCACCGTATAACAGTCTGTGCAACCAAATTTAGGAGTGACATTTTTCGGCGGGGAGGGGGGGGGTGAAGCTTCTGAAGTATTGTCTAATGGTTAAAATCGTCAAATATGCTCCTGACAACTTTGAATAACATCAGACATCAAGTTAGTCTCATGATCATTCTAAAATAAGATCAATTTTTTACTCAAAAAACGGATGTGTAGTGTGAGTACGGTGAAATCATGGGAAGAAAACCCTACTGGTAAGCTGGGTGTGTCTCAAATGATGCAATTGCTATTGAAAGGCCTGGCCAATTCGAGAATGGAGTTTATTTCATTTGGGCTGAATACAGAAGAATCTCTCTTAGCAGACACCCTTCTATTACAGACACCCTCTCTATTAGGGTCACTGGTTCTGTTCCTGAATCTCTCATTTCCTTTCAAATTGGCCTCTGTAATCAGGACACCTCTCTACAAAGGACAGCACTGGTCACTCAGCCCCAGGGGTGTCCACAACAGACATACAAACTGTATTTCTAATTTCAGGGACGAGCTTGGCTGAAGGTTGTGCTAATGGAGAAACGATTGTCGGAATATATTTCCACAGCTCTGAAACAGACAAGATTAACAAAGTGAGTGCATATGTTGTCCTCGTACTGTCATGAGGAGCATACGTCTTATACGAAGGCAGCAGCAATTAAGGTTTGACAAGATTTTAGTGTTTTGCTCAAGGTCACAAAGACCAACAGTGGTAATCTGAGACTGAGGGTCGAACCCAGGACCTCCTGATTATGGGCCTCGAGCTCTGACTTGGCCACCGCCGGTCTCACTAACAAACAATATTTGAACTTTGTGCACTTCTGTTTTCCAGGGCGGCGTACACTGAAGATGCCCTCATGCTGTCAGATGATGTCCACCTGTTAACGGGGGCACTGCTGGGTCTCAACGCCATGGACTTCAGCTTCGACCTTAAGGGGGAGAACGTGGATATTGGTGGTCTACCTGTCATTGACTATAGTCCTTTCCTAAAGTTCCAGCAGTGGTATGTCATCATCTTTCTATCTAATTGGTCTTTTCTGTCTCAGGCTGAGTTTAGGTTATCATCAAACTCTTGAAAGGCTTGATAAGATGAGATATGTCTTGGTGAGAACAGGTTGATGATGAAAGGCTTGATAAGATGAGATATGTCTTGGTGAGAACAGGTTGATGATGAAAGGCTTGATAAGATGAGATATGTCTTGGTGAGAACAGGTTGATGATGAAAGGCTTGATAAGATGAGATATGTCTTGGTGAGAACAGGTTGATGATGATATATGGGCTTCTCACTAAGTATGTGCGCAAAGCTTTCCAGCTTTTCAGTACTCCCCCTTGTACACTAGACCCCAGACCACTGCCTGTGTAGGTGCGTGAAAATATTGTGAGATTGCAAGAAAAGACACCCTCTAATTGTCCCCTGGATGGGATTTTTTTTCCCTGGTGTAGATATCAGGTACATACAGACTACAGTCTTGCTCATATACAGGCAAAAGTGTCCGTCCATGGATAGTTGATGGGACTAATCCGTGGACAGAACGTCCATGAACCTCCGTGGACGGAACGTCCATGAACCTCCGTGGACGGAACGTCCATGAACCTCCGTGGACGGAACGTCCATGAACCTCCGTGGACGGAACGTCCATGAACCTCCGTGGACGGAACGTCCATGAACCTCCGTGGACGGAACGTCCATGAACCTCCGTGGACGGAACGTCCATGAACCTCCGTGGACGGAACGTCCATGAACCTCCGTGGACGGAACGTCCATGAACCTCCGTGGACGGAACGTCCATGGACTGTCAACTATCTGTGGACGGACACTCTTGCCTGTGTTTCAATGTCAAAACTTACTATATTCGATATCTCTCAAATTTATGCACCAAATCCAATCCCAGTTATCGAATACGGTCACAAATTTTGCTTTCTTTAAGTGTTAACCCATGAGTTTTTCATTATGCAAACAGCAATTTAAAAAACCCTTAGAAATTGTTTTTATTGCAAAAGTTTTTAAAATTCTCGATGAAATGTTTCAGTTGATTATTTCCAGCGCGGAGAGCATCCACAGTGATAGGAAGGAGCTCCATGAGTTGAGTAACTCCAACAGCAGCAGCAGCATCTTGAGTGAGGACATGATGGCCATGGACGAGGACTCACTACGCACCAAATATCTCAAGATGGAAACGAAATATAAAGGTGTCTGTGAACAAAAGGTGAGCCGCAATACTGCTAATGAACCAGATTCAAATCCGGGCTTCGAATGCGGGTATGGGTACAACCCTGGGGTGAGTGGTTGGAAAGGCCGTTACTCCCCCACTCCATTAACCCCCAGCTTGTTATCAGCGGGATTCGAATGCGGGTATGGGTACAACCCTGGGGTGAGTGGTTGGAAAGGCTGTTACTCCCCCACTCCATTAACCCCCAGCTTGTTATCAGCGGGATTCGAATGCGGGTATGGGTACAACCCTGGGGTGAGTGGTTGGAAAGGCCGTTACTTCCTGACTCCATTAACCCCCAGCTTGTTATCAGCGGGATTCCAGTGCGGGTATGGGTACAACCCTGGAGTGAGTGGTTGGAAAGGCAGTTACTTCCTGACTCCATTAACCCCCAGCTTGTTATCAGCGGGCTTCCAGTGCGGGTATGGGTGCAACCCTGGGGTGAGTGGTTGGAAAGGCCGTTACTCCCCGACTCCATTAACCCCCAGCTTGTTATCAGCGGGCTTCCAGTGCGGGTATGGGTACAACCCTGGGGTGAGTGGTTGGAAAGGCCGTTACTTCCTGACTCCATTAACCCCCAGCTTGTTATCAGCGGGCTTCCAGTGCGGGTATGGGTACAACCCTGGGGTGAGTGGTTGGAAAGGCCGTTACTTCCTGACTCCATTAACCCCCAGCTTGTTATCAGCGGGATTCGAATGCGGGTATGGGTACAACCCTGGGGTGAGTGGTTGGAAAGGCCGTTACTTCCTGACTCCATTAACCCCCAGCTTGTTATCAGCGGGATTCGAATGCGGGTATGGGTACAACCCTGGGGTGAGTGGTTGGAAAGGCTGTTACTCCCCCACTCCATTAACCCCCAGCTTGTTATCAGCGGGCTTCGAATGCGGGTATGGGTACAACCCTGGGGTGAGTGGTTGGAAAGGCCGTTACTTCCTGACTCCATTAACCCCCAGCTTGTTATCAGCGGGCTTCCAGTGCGGGTATGGGTACAACCCTGGGGTGAGTGGTTGGAAAGGCCGTTACTTCCTGACTCCATTAACCCCCAGCTTGTTATCAGCGGGCTTCCAGTGCGGGTATGGGTACAACCCTGGGGTGCTCGTTATCCCTGGTCATTATCATGCCGTCAGATCAGGTATCAGTCATCAGATTGAATAAATCTGTTGCTAGAATTGTTATGACGGTCAAAATAACTTGCGTTTAAAAACAATTCTTGCAGGGTTATCTAGAAGAACTTGTGAGACTTCGTCAGGACCAGCTGGAAGATGTCCAAGCACAACGAACCAAACTTGTACAAACGTTTAATAATATGGAAACGGAGAATAAACGTGATCGCCAGCAACTAGAATCTGTGATAATAGAACTCCAAGCCCAACTGTAAGCAGTAATCACACCCACATGAAACATCTCAATATCACTTACGTATCCATATCAATATTACATCATGTAATGTAATTCGCAATAATGTCTGCAAAAAGTGATATTTTTCAGTGTTCATCTCTCATCATAGCTACAATTATTGCACATTGCTGCGATAAAAATCGCAAAACACTTTAAGTTTAACAACTGATGTTACCTGCAGATAAGTAGTTTTTGTATCACTCATCACACATGCAATGATCACTTTGCCATAAAAATTGCTTGCGTATCGTGCACTTTTAGTTCAAGAATTGGCATGAAAAGATTGCAAACTGCAATGGCCAGTAGAGCTCTGTATCATTCGATCTTTTCAGGGCAATCGCCAAACAGGACCAACTTAAATTGGCGTGGCAGTTGAAAGAATACTTACGGCACCACCACCACCAGGAGCCGCCACCAATCATCCGAGAGCCATCGATGGAGGCGATCAATTACCATGAGGTACAGAAGTCACCGCTGAGAACGAGAGCACAGGGCGAGGCAGATAGGTTGGTGTCTCATTTTAGATATCATTTTTAGCAAACCTAAAACGGCTCCGAGAATTGAATTGAAGAAGACAGGCCAGTCATATGGTGTGGTTATCTTCAAAATCATGGATCTAGCATTAAGACTTTAGAGAACCCTCAATGTATTACTTCCATTCTTTGAACCCATTCCCAAGTGCTCACAATGTAATGTTACTGATTTGTCAGGTGGTCCTTTAAACTTGTTTTGTTTCTTTTTCTGGTGGTCATTTAAATGTGTCTTGGTTCTTTCAGGCTAAGTACCGCTTCCAACGAACTCTCCACTGCTCACGGCCTCGCAGACAATCGCAGCCTCCTCTCAGATAGCCGCAGTCTCCTGTCTGAGCTCTCAGCAGCCGGTGTCCTCTTGGATGACACTTCCAGTATGATCCCGATGGCTGGCTCCTTCACATCTCTCAGCAGTGCCCGATCAGGCGAAACAAGGTCCAACGACACAAGTAAATTCAAGATAGATTTTGTCCGCAGCGACCCGATGACATCTGCCGTCAATACCAAGTTATTGTCACCAGTTGCAATGGCGGTTTTGGAGTCGAATGCGTTTGATCACGATGACGACGATAACGTGACCTATTACACGGGTCATAACGAGAACAAAGTGTGTGTCACTGCTGATGTGCATCGGGCCGATTCGTTGCTGTCACCGGTAGAAGATAAAGCCGACCTTCCAAGTATACCTGTAGCAGGCGTTACTGTACCATCTGATGCTGATGACTCTGATATTGTTACAAATGATGGAGAGGGGGGCACCAGAAAGGGAGGATCAGTTGAGGCCCACAATGGGATAAGTGATAATGAGATGCCAACTGAGAACTGTGATGCGTCTGCTAGTCAAATAGAAACAGTGAGTAGTCAGATGTCGTCAGTTCTGGAAGGGACAGATATTTCCCTTGATTTTGAAAATCCAGGACATTCCGTTACAAATAACGTAAAAGGTGAAAGTGGCCAGTCCGAATCTGGTGTTGTGAATGGTGCTGTTTTGAATTCTAGTCCTAATCAAAATGGTTTGGGCAGCAAAAAGCTGTCCAATGTTGAGACAATTGATAAAAACATGGCAGAGGAAATTTTGGCTGACCAGGAGAGGTTGGATGATTTTCGTCAGCCGTGTGAAGGCGTGATGAGTGAAAGTCTTACGGGCGTTGAACAAACGGGGGATGTTTCGGGGAAAAGTGCTGAAGAGGACCACAATGGGGATGTAGATGTCGGGGGCCACAATGGGGAAGAGAACTATGATATTGATGTTGAAGACGATGATTACCACTGGGATGAATAATGTCAAACCTGGACTCCAGGTTATATTATCCTTACAGACAGTCATATTATGAATAATTGTACATGTGCTATTACCTAGAAACAGGGTTGACCCAAAAGATTTTTTCATGATTCGCTCTGTACTTATATTTGTGCAGTTATCGTATTAGCTGATCATTAAAGGCATACGCCATTCAGGTCCATTTGAAATTTTAACTTCAAGTTCTGTTTTTGATTTGATCTGCAATTTAAATTGGATGACGTCTCATAGAACGGAGTCAATCGTCACATCTTACAGATATGAAGGAATGACATACTCCATCTTCATAACAATAACGCAAGATAACTCCACCCTGAATCAGACAATTAATATTTGCCATGAGTCACAATTATAACCTGCTTATTTCTGGTTTTTTGATGCATGAAATAAGACAAAAGAAGGTTGTAATTGAAACTGACCAGCTGTAGTCCTAGACCTCAACTTCTGCTATTTGACCAGGTATGACTGATTGGCCTTGCTCTATAGTAGGCTGTGGCTAGGGTCATGAATATTCACCATTAAGGTGGGCCCGGTGACTCTTCTTTGTCTAGTGTTAAAGTTCCGGAGATGGAGTATTTCTTAGAATAAAAGTCACTCGTATGACTACTATATGTAGTTTCTTCCTTCCTACCTCCAAACCAAAGGAAGGCTATCCTTTCTTCCTCCAAACCGAAGATAGACGGTCCGTTCTTCCTTCAAACCAAAGATAGGCGGTCCCTTCTTCCTCCAAACCAAAGATAGACTGTCCTTTCTTCCTTCAAACCAAAGATATACTGTCCTTTCTTCCTTCAAACCAAAGATAGACTGTCCTTTCTTCCTCCAAACCAAAGATAGACTGTCCTTTCTTCCTTCAAACCAAAGATAGACTGTCCTTTCTTCTCCAAACCAAAGATATACTGTCCTTTCTTCCTCCAAACCAAAGATAGACCGTCCTTTCTTCCTCCAAACCAAAGATAGACTGTCCTTTCTTCTCCAAACCCAAGATATACTGTCCTTTCTTCCTTCAAACCAAAGATAGACTGTCCCTTCTTCCTTCAAACCAAAGATATACTGTCCTTTCTTCTTCAAACCCAAGATATACTGTCCTTTCTTCCTTCAAACCAAAGATAGACGGTCGGGTCCCTTCTTCCTTCAAACCAAAGATAGACTGCCCTTCTTCCTTCAAACCAAAGATATACTGTCCTTTTTTCATCTAAACCAAAGATAGACGGTCCCTTCTTACTCTAAACCAAAGATAGACGGTCCTTTCTTCCTACAAACCAAAGATATCCTGAGCGAAACGACTTCGATTTGGAGCGAAACGACTGGGGGCGAATATGGTCAGGGAGCGAATCAACCGCAATTCTAGTTCCCCATATCGCCAAAACGGAGCGAGCAGTCAGTCAACATGGAGTAAATATTGATTCTTTTCAACCCTAATCATCATCAAATGTTAAATATTTCTCCGAATTTGTGCATCTGATCTTCTGGCAAATGATACCTTAGGAAGCCAAGTCTCGGATCTATGTAAGAAATATGGCGACTTGCAGATCTGGTGAGTAGATTTTGTAAAATCTTGGTTTGAACATTGCCGGTGGTGGCCACTGTCTGAGTATGCACATACATTGTATACAGGTATTGTGTACACAATGTACAGTGTGTGTCATTGTAAATGTAGACAGTTTGCATAATGATAGACTGATAAAAAATCTGATCGTTTATATTGCTGATTTCATGGAGGGGGGGGGGGGGGGTGGGGGGTGGTTGAATTGTTGTTCACCTTCCCTGAGTTTGCATAGTGCATGAGGCCGAGTTTGATAGACCCCTGGCCCTGGCCCCTCCAGCATGGTGCAGCGGGTTCGAAAATATCGAATCCCCACCCTTTTAGGCCTTTTGCTGGCATTATACACATCCCTTCCTGCAACTTGATTTTTCGGGAAAGAGGTAGACCTACCGGTAAGTCTTAAGACTGATAGATGAGTGACCCTGACAGACACGGCCGAGAGTAGAGTTGAAAATTAAGGGGGCTATATCGTGCGTGGGTGTGGCATGTTGCTTTTAAAGTTGGCCCTTTGACTTAATGAATAATGCAGGCATAATATCAGGGCATTTCACTTGATACTTACTAGTACTACCTCACTGTGTACGGAGGAGTCGTGCTGTAGGCCCTGTTTGCGATGTATTGAGGGTTATTGCGATCTATTTGCCCCGCTCACATCATTCTTTGCAAACAAAGATGCATTACCATCAGGAGAGACCCCCCCCTAACTTTTACATAGATAAAAGCATCAGAATATGGGACAGTTCCATCAGGTCAAGGACCATTATCATCCATTTCCTGAGTTGTTCACTCAAGATGAAGTCATAGGTCAAGTGATAGTCGCATCATGACTTTTAAAAAAGATAAAGAAAACGAAATCACCAAACATAAATTGACATTTGCAAAACCTGGATGGCCAACTTTTCCCTTGTCGTTATCTTCTAGTTGTTTTATAAATTTAACTTACTGAGGTTGGAAGTTTTCAGGACACTCGGCCAAATATACTTAGGCCAGAAATGTACCATAATCAATAAATATTATTCCACCTTGTAAAGATTTCCCAAATTGCTTAAAGTTGGATGATTTGTAATTTTAAATGAGTACTCAGCAATTCTTAAATACATTTCTTGATGTGTTTGTTGTTTTACATGGATCTAGTCTAAATCGTCTACAGTTTCAGAGCAGTTTTTCATGAGGGGGGGGGGATTATTGGCTGACAATCAATTACATGCCAGTCATAACACATCCAGGTAGCATGCAATACTGTACATATATACACCTTTCTCTTATTTTCTTATGCCTCCTTTGTTGAGATGTAACATATCGTACAGTGCCGTATGATTGTGTTCAACTTGAATCCATACCCAAGCAACCCTAGTGGGTGAAAGTGTGCAGAGGCCTTCCATTCGTACTTGGCCAAGGAAGAGGATCAGCTGCATGCTCTGACTGGTTGTGTTAGTACGTAAGGGGGGGGGGGGGTACCATGTGGAACAGGAGTGGGTCCAGGAAGTGAAAGCGTTGCTCATCACTCAAGTCCTGGTTAGTCTGAAAGAGTTTCTAAAATAAGGGTGCCCCACTGGTTCCATCTCTGTGCATGGGGCGCCCCACTGGATCCACCTCTGTGCATGGGGTGCCCCACTGGATCCATCTCTGTGCATGGGTGCCCCACTGGATCCATCTCTGTTCATGGGTGCCCCACTGGATCAATCTCTGTGCATGGGGTGCCCCGCTGGATCCATCTCTGTTCATGGGTGCCCCACTGGATCCATCTCTCTGCATGGGGTGCCCCACTGGATCCATCTCCGTGCATGGGGTGCCCCACTGGATCCATCTCTGCATGGGGTGCCCCACTGGATCCATCTCTGTGCATGGGGTGCCCCACTGGATCCATCTCTATGCATGGGGTGCCCCACTGGATTCATCTCTGTGCATGGGGTGCCCCACTGGATCCATCTCTGTGCATGGGGTGCCCCACTGGATTCATCTCTGTGCATGGGGTGCCCCACTGGATCCATCTCTGCATGGGGTGCCCCACTGGATCCATCTCTGTGCATGGGGTGCCCCACTGGATCCATATCTGTGCATGGGGTGCAGTCTGTGATGGACTGCTTTAGGCCCTGTAACGCAGTCTTTTTGGAAAGTGACATATTATCTATTGGGCACCATTGGTTTTCACAACCACAATTCCCTTGAGAGGTACAAATGGTTGCATAAATAGAACCTCTCTATTAAGGACACCCTGGGGACTGACAAGTACTGTCCTTGATAGGGAGTTGTCCTGATTATAGAGGTCAAATTGAATGGAAACACCCAATTTGGGACCAAAACTAGTGTCCTTAATAGAGAGGGTGTCCTTAATAGAGAGTTGTCAGCTAAGGGAGGTTCTACTGTAGTCTCTCATTTGACCAACCGTTGCTCATTGGAGAGATTGTCTTTCAAATGACATGATCATGATGATTGAGGGCCTTTCCCTACTGGGTAAGTTATATATCATGACATGCTGGATAGGAAGTGTGGTACAATGGCATGATATCATATGCATGATATGTATGCTATGCAATTTGTAAATCCAATGTCTTGAATGGATGTACCAAGTTTGCATCCTATATGCAATAACTTGACGGACAAAAGAGATGGTAATTAGTGACAATTGGCTAATTATCGTTATCTGGATAATTAGAGTACTGACGAGACTGCAATGAAATCGCGGCCAGCACGTCATCGAAAAACTCGCGGGGTCTGTGCCATAGTGAGTAGATATCTGCAGCGGTTGGGTCTCTCATGCTTGGCTCTGTCATTTCTGTGTTGAATGCCATGTCGGTTGGGTGCAGTGTGTGTAGCTACAAGTAAGCAGGGCTATTAGAGATCACAGAGAAAACAGACAATTGTGTTTGTGCCTTTTTGTTTGCTTTGGCGCTCTTGAAATGTCTTCCTTCCCGAAGTCATCTTTTTCTGCGATACTTTCCATTTATAGTTCTATTTAACCTTCTCCTAAAATTGGTGTCACAAAGGGAAAACACTACTAGGGATTGAACCCAGGACCACTGGTGTATAAGGCCATCACTCTGCGGACTGAGCTAAAGGGAATTTCCCTCTAGCCTGGACTAGTAGGAATGATGCCACCACTGCTCGGGCAAAATATCCCTTTATGAAAAAAACTGCTTCCCTTTTGAATTAGGCCGTTAGTCCTGGCTAAAAGTCGTGAAAGGTCAGCCTTTCTTTGACGCCATCGCTGGTGACCAATTACAGTCTGTTTCTCTCGCTGACTTTAAGGGGATACGACATTTATCAAAACGTCCCAAGCGTTCAACTCAATAATCGTGATCATCGTGAATGCACCAAGCCTTTCTTCAGTCAAGCGACAAACTTGTCATTCATTCCTGGTCAAGTTTTTTTTTGGCAAAACATGTTTGTTGAAAGTGTACCCATGTTTCGGCAGGTGTCAAGGTCCTGGGAATGAAGTTTCCTTGATTCTTAGCAAAAAGGCGAGTTTTAGCCTGATTTTCTGATAGAAAACCCATATTAAGTAAACATCCATTTTGCGATTTGGTTTTAAAGTTGGCCCAAATACTCTGAAATTAGAAGGACATATAAGGACTCTGTTGGGCTAACGTACTGCCTTACTTTTCAGACATACTTGGCAAAGTCGATCAGATACATTGTACTTTAGGCTACTAACTCCAAGACTCTCACTAATTTGACACCACTTCAATTTATGCCCATAAAATAATTAGTTTTCTACAAAAGATGATGTCTGAGAGCTATGCATAAGTACTTTGTAATAATGTGTTCGATGGGGGCTACTAAAGGGACTGCGTACATACATGTAGGTTGTGGTATAGAATGGTGGCTGTTAAAGGGACTGCGTACATACATGTAGGTTGTGGTATAGAATGGTGGCTGTTAAAGGGACTGCGTACATACATGTAGGTTGTGGTATAGAATGGTGGCTGTTAAAGGGACTGCATGGTAGGGCTCTTCCCTGGCCAGGTGAAAATGTCCATCAGAAAAACCAGAGCGTGAATGCCCAAAACAGAAGTCTGTTCTCTGGAGGACTTAGACTAGAGTAAGAACTGAATCCCACCCTTGATATTGGCATTCACTCATGTTTTAGGATTTCAGGTTCTAGCCAAAAATGTGGATCCTGTGGTCAGTCCAAGTTACCGCAATGTCGTGGCATCATTAGTTATATATCATCATCAGGTGGCAGCACTTGTAGATCTATCTTGCCGACCACCCACCCCAGGGATCATAGAGTTGGGCAGCATCCCTGGGTACATGAACCCATGGAGCTGCAGACCTTACTCTGGCTCTGCTGAACATACCTCTCACAAGGACATGATGAGTTTACCTGGAGTCAGGCATGTTGGCTGCTCAGGTGAATGTTCATGTACTTCAGGGTACGGTTCAGAATATTCAGTCGTCATGTTTATGAGAAGATCATTGGAAAATACGTTTTCAAAAGATCGGTAACAAAGTCAGCTGACTAAGGATGATCCACCACAGACCCTAGAGCTTTGTGACAGGGTGGTGTCCTGGCAGTAAGGATGATCCACCACAGACCCTAGAGCTTTGTGACAGGGTGGTGTCCTCTGGCAGTATAAGGGTGATCCACCACAGACCCTAGAGCTTTGTGACAGGGTGGTGTCCTGGCAGTAAGGATGATCCACCACAGACCCTAGAGCTTTGTGGCAGGGTGGTGTCCTGGCAGTATAAGGGTGATCCACCACAGACCCTAGAGCTTTGTGACAGGGTGGTGTCCTGGCAGTATAAGGATGATCCACCACAGACCCTAGAGCTTTGTGACAGGATGGTGTCCTGGCAGTATTTCTCTCGATTCTTGATATAATGATCAAGAAATCTGGCGAGGGCTCCTTAAAACTAAACAGGTGTCATGCGATGCTGAGGTACGCTCATATGCTGTAATTACGGCCCATGAGCCAGTGTTGATGAGATTTACCCTTGACTCAATAAAAAGATTCAGTGTGTTTGGATGCTCAGGAATTTGTTTATTATCAACAACATGACTTCAGCATTTGAATCTGAGATGAACACATCGACCACCGCAGGGCAGCTGGTTGGCTTATCATCGTGCTCTGCGTGTTCTGGGTGAAGAGAAGAGATTTTTTATCTGGTTGCGATAATTGTTGCAGTTCTCTGGAAGAAAGATCTCTCGTTTATGAGGGCCTAACAGCACCCAGCAAAGAGCGATTTACCAAAATCTACTGAGCTACCTGCAACTTTAATTGCATGCGACAATGATTGCTTCTCTGCGGTGGTTATTGCAGTGTGATCAGAATGAATAGAGGACAGAATACAGTGGAACCTCCCTTAGCGGACACCTCTCTATTAAGGACAACCTCTCTATTGAGGACACTAGTTTTGGTTCCAAATTAGTCATTTCCATTCAATTTGACCACTCTTATCAGGACACCTCTCTATTAAGGACAACTCATGTCAGTCACGAGGGTGTCCTTAATAGAGAGGTTCTACTGTGTTGAATCCTGTACGATGTATAAATCACATTTCAAAGGAAACTCGAGTGCAATACCAGGATTTCTACTCTGGCAATCGCCAAGTAAGCCAATGTTCCCCGCCTTATGGGGTGGAACGTGTAATTTCTAGCGTCTGATTTAAACACCGGTCGGTAATAAAGCTGAGAAATGAACCATAGAACCTGCCAGTTGATGCCGCCATCATCCAGCAGTAACTCTTGGGAGCTGTCATGAAAGTGGTGGCAGTGTTTCATGGGAAGGTATTGGATTAGCATTTCACCATTTGGCTGAGATTCTTCTATTCCTTTTTTATACGTGTTAAAGGCATGCTGTTCCTAAAATGATTTGTAATTTGAAAATTATTTGAAATTTGAAAATTTGAAAATTTGAAATTGTGTAAATACGCATTATATGAATTCCCGAAATGCTCTGGTGTAGACCAGAACAGTAGAACCTCTCTATCAAGGACACTCTAGGGACTGACAAGTGTTGTCCTTAATAGGGAGTTGTCCTGATAAGAGAGGTCAAAATACATGGAAACAACCAATTTGGGACCAAAACTTGGTCCTTTATGGAGGGGTGTCCCTAACAGAGAGTTGTCCGCTAAGGGATATTCCACTGTACTATGAGTACCAAGTTTTAGCAAATTTGTATCAGCAGTGTGTAACTGCGTTCTATTTTCCTGCCCCATGATTACGAACCACAATCCACGTACCATTTTAGATTGGTAAACCAAGAGTATGTTGAAATGTAGTAGTTGTGGTGCTGACCTAGGATGACTGCTCATCCTATCCTGCCTTGTTCGTTATGCTAATTGATGTGATCCAGTGTAACAGCTCTATTCCCTTGATGAGATGGTGAGCACTAACAGACTTTGAGGTTTCCTCCAAATGTCCCATTGAGAGTTGGAGAATGAGTCATCGCAACAGTGAGGCGTATACATTACCTCGGGAAGCTGTCCGTTTGATCTGACGTCTGCTTGGTGATGACATTTGATGCAATGAATACTCAGAAATGGCAATTTGGGACTCTTTTGGGGGGAATTGGGTGCAGTGTGGGAGCGTTTGAAGAGGGGGAAGGGGGGTACCCAGTCCCATCGTATGAATACGTCTATCCTTGGGTGTGCATTATCCCAGGAAGCTGTTGGTTGGGTCTAATGTCTGCTCTGTGATGACATTTGATGCACTGTATACTCAGAAATTGCATTGTGGGACTCATTTTAGAGGAGGAATGGGGCAGAGGGGGATGAGGCCTGTCAGGGGTACTGTCCCGATGACATGGAAAAGATGATATCCTGGTAGGCAGAACCTGTTGGTTGGATCTAATGTCTGCTCTGTGATGACATTTGATGCACTGTATACTCAGAAATTGCATTGTGGGACTTATTTTAGAGGAGGAATGGGGCAGAGGGGGATGAGGCCTGTCAGGGTACTGTCCCGATGACATGGAAAAGATGGGGGGTGCTCCTATCAGGATGTCTCATAATGTGAAAGAACATGTAACTCCCTCTATAGATGCATTATTTTGGGAACTTGTTTGGTTGAGGTCTGTGATGACATTTATTGTGCTTTAATGAAAATCCACCTATCAACAATCATGAGTGGAATATGCTTTATCAGCAAAATGGATGTCTGTACAGTAATAGTCAGTTGCATCATTGCTGGCTGCAGGAGGTTGATGAACCTGTGATATCGCTCAGAATCTTACATCAAATGATACCAGCGGTCATAATAATGATAATCAGTCTGGATCCCATTGATTTGATTGCGATTGCCTCTATAAACAGAGGTGACTCATTGTTTTATCAGCTCCTGGGTAGGAGGTTGGCAATGAAAGTCTGATACAGGGTCTTAAAGGCCTTCGCCCTTCTTAAAAAATTTAGAAGTTTGTAATAGAATTTGAAAATTTCCAATTGCGTGACTAAGTATTGAATATAAATTTCAGCTCCACCGTTCTTAACCCTTAAATGTCCAGATGAGATAGCTCAAATTCAATGAAAACAAGCAATTCGGGACCAAAACCTGTGTGTTTAATAAGGAAGGTTTAACTTTAGTTGCATTGTGTAGGAGTAGGAGTTTCGTTATTTCTACCTGGTTCACCTGACGAGACTAGTTCTTATACCTTTGTCTGCCGTCAGCTGAGCAGGAACACTTTCCCAGTATCGCTAGATGAATCAACGATTGGAAAAGTACAACCACAAGATTGTTGGGATATTTTAACAGTGAAATGTTCTGATTTCACTGTAGGGCGGGAGTACAGGAATAACTCTGCGCTTGGAGGGATTTAGGACTGAAGTGAGAATGGTGATCACTACTTTATCAAGGATTATCACAACTTAACTTTGTCTGCCATCAGTTTTGGAGGAACGCCAGTATCGCTGGATGATCGACTGTAGTCAACTAAACCACAAGATTATAGGTATTATTTCAGTGATATTTTATCTGATGAAAGGATTATTTCAGTTCTTGAATGGATTTTGGACCTCGTTGCAGCCAATGATCATCACGTTTTATCTCACTGACTGAGGAACTTCAATTGACCAGCACTGAATTAGGGAGATAGATACTACCTCTCATGAACTGCTGATATGACTGAAAAGAGGGAATTATACTTCAGAATAGACCTGGAAGAGAAAATACTTACATGTTGTTCAAAATACTGGCTGTTCTCAATCGCATGAACTTTGTATAAACCACCGAAAGTTTTAGGCAACAAAAAATACGTTCCGAGAAAAATCTAAAGATCTTGATTGAAACTTCTGGGATTTTAAGCTTCTACGATTTAACAGAAACAATTCGATAACTGTTTTTTCGAATTGATTCAGTTTTTGAAGTGATTGTTTTCCTGGTGAGCTCACTATGGATTATCGTTACGGAGCAATCCCTCTTCCTGGTCTTGTACAATCAAGCATCATGCTGAAAGGATCAACGGTAGAATCACCAGTGGTGGAGACAGTACCGCCTTCTCTGGGGCTAATCCTTGAGCGCTGTCGGGAATCTGTCAAGAGCAGCATGGATTATGTGGGTCTGGAGGAGGAGAGCAGCGAGGGTAGGTGACATCAGTATAAGCAATGTCAGTGCGTCTCTGTTCTGATAATGTCTTTTGCATATTGGGATGAGGATATCATACAGTGTCATATTTTCCCAAGCAGGGGTGTCTGCGTTTTAGTTGCACTCGTCAGAAAATCATTCACAAAATGCAGATGATATCAGTCAAACCTTTGGGGTGAATTATTGAGGTCTGAGACTTGACGACCTATGACCTGGGACTTGGGTGTGACGTTTCCCTTTCCTTGCCGGTTTGTGGAATAGCGGGTGGCCACGCAAGTTCTTTTTCTGGACAGGGATGATCAGGTGACCATTCTAATTTCTATGCAAATACTGACAGTTTAGGTCAAATTGAGATGTCAAGTGCCTCAGGCCTGAACTGTGAGGTGCATCAGGCCTAACTGGGCACATTATCTTTAGGTCGGGGCTCCTCTTAGGAGGTAATGGGTCACTTTAGGCTACTGGGCTGTCTGTGTAATACCACAATATCTATGCTTGTGTCCATTTTTAGTCATAAATGTCATACTGGTAGTTATTCTTAGATCATGGATATCTTTGTTGACAAAATGACCTCATTCTGATGTCACACATCACTTATTTACTTTATGCCGCTCAACAGAGGGTGGTATAACGTAAAAATGTCAACGTTACAAGATTCTTGTTTGATTCACTTGAATATGAGGAGATGTTTGCACCTCTCTCAGGACTTGCAAGATATTTTTGAATAAAACCTGAATAATATTTTGACACAAGGGCAGTTGTACATCATTTTGATATCGGGAGAAATATCAACAACAGATCAGTTCATCGCAGACGCTCTTTTCTCAATGAAGACCATGTTGAAGAGCTACTGGGGTGAGCGCGCAGAATGTTGGCGAATTTTCCTGACATCGACAGATAAGCATCTTAACTGCTTTTTGGAAAGTTGGCAAGGTCAAGTGTGTTTGGATTCACAGCTCTAGGCATGAGGGTCACTTGAGTTTGGTAAATAATCACTTGCCAGCCTATCTTTCAACTAGGGCGTGTTGATGCCACCCCACCAGAAATGGGTTTTCCAGGTTGGCTTACATTTGGAATGCAGATTTCTTGGTAATGAAAAAAAGACCATATCAAGACCTCTACTATCATACGTTATGTAATTCTAGAATTTGATAAACAGTAGAACCTCTCTATCAAGTACAATCTTGGGACGGACAAATGCTGTCCTTTTCCTGATTACAGAGGTCAAATTAGAATCAACTCATTTTGTACCAAAATGGTTCTCCTTAATACTGAGGGTGTCCTGCTAAGTGAGGTGTCCACAAAGAGAGGTTTGTCTGTGAGTAGTGTACCACCAAGAATTTATTCATTCTTGTGACCATCACAGTTTGTTCAAAGGTAATCTTTTCCATAACGTTTTCCAAAAGTAGGCCAGTGATTCGAAATCTGAATTCTGCTTTCTCGGTAATAAAATAAAGCCCAGTTGTTTTTGACAAGCCCGTACATGTTATATAACTAAAGGTGTTGATAGACTTAATACAATTCATCAAACCTTGATTAGCAACTTGTGCGTATAGACATAGTTTCGATCGTCTCAATAAATTTGCCAAAATGCTTGGGAGGATGGAACTTTTGGAGCTGCCTGTTGCCGACAAAAGGTTTGGTGCCAAGAAGTTGATGAGCAGGGTACCTACCCGTCACCGCTCTTCCATTCAACAGTCACCAAGGAGGTCCCGGCAAAGTCAACGTTCGGGTGAGAATGCTTTAACAATTTTCGATTTGAGTGACTTTTTGCATTTCATGTTGTCAATTTCACTGATTTGCAGTCAGACTAAATAAATCCTTCAGAATAGAGACATCAGATTGATTTGTCATTATGGCTTACAATGTACATAGGTCAGTATGCGATCTGTGTTGAAAGGTTTGAGGAGATGCAGTGATGAACACTGCTGACTGCAGTGTTTGGGGCTGAGTTTGATCCCAAGTGACATAATAACTTGGAATTTATTTCTTCAGATTTACCAGCGGGATTCCTGGAACTTGAATTTTTTGCTCTTTTACAGAAATATGTCCCAGCAACCATGAAAACAACATATAACTGTATGTCAGGCCAGACTGAACGTTTGGCTCCTTGTATCTGAGTATCTATGCTAGGGCTAAAAAGAGTTCAGGGTTTTAAAGTGTATTAAACCTGTAGGGGACTCACAAGTGTAACATTCCTGGTTCTTCACCCACAGCTACAGGGGAGCAGTCTGCTGGATGAGATGATGAGCTGTGGTCCCTTACACCTGAGTGTCTATGGTGGGGCAAGTCAAAAATCCAACAACAGGGGTAAAAAGCTAAGCTTATTGAATCCGCTGGGGACTCAAAAATCTCTGGCAAAATTCCAAAAAGTGAAGGTGCTATTTTTATGGTGGAATATTTTCCTGGTGGAATATTTTCCGGGTAATCGATTGATGTTCAAATAATTCATAATTTGTTGATTATCGCTATCAGTACTGTTTAGTGAGGTGAACTGTCAATTGACCACTTAAGAATGATTGAATGACATCAATTAACAACATGATCTGGCTTGTTGACGTAAAACATCGTACTGTATACCAGGAAGTTTCACATACGTTTATTCCGCGTTTTTCGTCAGCAGCGAAATCTGTGAAAATAAAACACGAAGTAAGACGGATTGAATTGAACCTACTTCTACAGTTTTGTCAAAATGGTAAATTAAAACTACCCAAAGATGCAACTTCATAAAACCGTCAAAAGCTGCAAATATTTTCTGGTGAATGGTTTTGTGGTAATCAGTGCCCTCAACCTAAATATCTTTGCTTGGGGACTGTTACCAGACATTTTGAGACAATTCATAAGATAAAGTGGCACAAGGCCGGGTACAATTTATAGCCCCTACAGTTTAGAATACAGTACACATGAAAGCTCGCAGGCAGTGGCTAAATTGTACAACACCACCCTAATACATTTCAGATTCATCCAGGTGGGTGGAAATATATATACTCATCCTTATGAAACCAGTGGTTTTCAAAATACTCCCCCTTGATATTTTGAGAACCCCTGGTGAAAAGTGTCCCCTTGAAAGACTCCAACAATATCTTTTCCAACTTTATTGAAATACTTTTTCCTTTGCCAGGACAGGCTAGCTTGGCAAGCTGGAATGCCTGATTCTCAGCAAGCTGGGAAGTGATTCTGCAGGGAGTAATGGTGTCAAAGTTATTGGGTGAAAAAGACTTCTCAAACACACTTGAGTTGTTGACTATCAAAATGATAAAAAGTACCTTTTACCCATTTCTTTATCTGTTATCATATTTTCAAATCATTCATTAGATTACAGGTCATGAGGACCGTGTTGGAGTGAGTTTACAGGTCATGAGGACCGTGTTGGAGTGAGTTTACAGGTCATGAGGACCGTGTTGGAGTGAGTTTACAGGTCATGAGGACCGTGTTGGAGTGAGTTTACAGGTCATGAGGACCGTGTTGGAGTGAGTTTACAGGTCATGAGGACCGTGTTGGAGTGAGTTTACAGGTCATGAGGACCGTGTTGGAGTGAGTTTACAGGTCATGAGGACCGTGTTGGAGTGAGTTTACAGGTCATGAGGACCGTGTTGGAGTGAGTTTACAGGTCATGAGGACCGTGTTGGAGTGAGTTTACAGGTCATGAGGACCGTGTTGGAGTGAGTTTACAGGTCATGAGGACCGTGTTGGAGTGAGTTTACAGGTCATGAGGACCGTGTTGGAGTGAGTTTACAGGTCATGAGGACCGTGTTGGAGTGAGTTTACTGTCGTTTAGTTGTGTTTTGAGACAAAAGTACATTTTAGATTAAGCTAGGTTTGCATTTGATTGAATATATCTGATAGATGATCCTGTTTACATACTGGGAGTCTTTCTTCACATGGTGATGGGTTCACAGCATGAAGGGATTCCCTTGGATCAGGGTAGGCCATGAATCCAGGGATTGCAGTGAATCCAGGGATTCCCATGGATTCAGGGTGTGTCATGAATCCAGGGATTCCCATGAATCTGGGGAATGAAAGGGGATCCAACTAGAATGAAAAATCAGATTGGGTCTCGAACCCACCCAGATTAACTGATTGGTGTTAATTTTACCTATTAACTTAATTAAAGATGCCCTTGATTAACTTAAACTGGTCGACACAGTACTTGGTTGTGGGAAAAACAAGGATTGTCTGACAAAAATAGAAATGACAAATTTCATATTGAAACTGGGTCACCGATCATCTCTACAAATATCAGAGAAAAGTCATTATAACTTTTTTGTGTGTTGCAAATTTATTGCAGTGGTTATGATGCTGATTATCTCTACTGTGGTTGGTCAAGCGCGGGAATCATGCCACATCTAGACCTACTGTGCTAGATAATGTTGTCTCCAGGCTGATGCAAGTGTCAACCTGTATCTTGTACCCTCCCTCCTCAAGGCTAGACAGCTTTCCAATGCTTCCTCTGATAATACGTCAACATCTTGACCCTTTATGTCTGACGATTTTCGTATTTCTTGTGCCTCAGCTTAATAGAAATAAACATTGCCTTAATGGAGTTACCATGCATGCAAAATTGCTGAAACTTGGCATTAGTAGTATTTGGTATCAGTTAAAAAAATTGTCGATCTTTGAAATTCATTTTTAGTCATGTACACAATCGTGACAATTAGAAATGTTCAAATTCAAATTCAGTTGAAAGTTTGTAATGAACAGAGCAGGTGTTCGAATGAAAAGGTGTCTAATCCATTGAGAGGGGAGGGTATGAGATTCACATTGGCACTCGCATAAGTGTCAGCTCTTCCGACATGATCAGATTGAGGTGTGACCTCGAGGAAATGAGAACTAGTATTTCGTATCGATGATATTTTGGAGAAATTTGGAATCATCTTTGGCTGAAGCTGGGATGGAGATTGTTTCAGTGGATACCAATATTCTTTGGATTTGATTATCAAAAACACGTTTTTCTGAAAACGTCTGCTTCAACATGTTTTATCACACTATAGTTGTCACGACCGCATGTGGATGAATTGTTATTCAATGCGGTTGAGGTGCTGGTCATGAATATTCTGGTTCTGAATCGTGCAAGTGGATTGTGAAACTGTCAGCAGATACAGACTGTGTGGTCGTTTTGAGTCATTTTTGCACCGATTCCTAAATTTGGTTGAAGGAACTGGCAGCAGGGGGCGAGCTCGTTACCTTGTATCTGGATACGTACTTTCCCAAGCCGAGATTTTATTCATTCACAATCGTATCAACTTTCACGATCAGGTATTGATGGAGTTCCATGTGTTGTGACTAGGTCGACCCGGCTTAGGGTTTACAAATACATGTACATTTCAGCTGTACATTTCAATCACTTTAGCCAATTGTCGGCAACATATTGAACACATGGAGGTGCATTTTAGCAACAGTTCTTTTCAAACTTGTGACAATGTCATGTTTTGTCCTGAATAAGGTCACTTAGGATTCAAATTGTGCAGGCAATTTTCAATCGACTGATAAATATTTAGGACTTACATTGTAATTACAGCTGCATTCATTTGGAATGGAGCTTGTTCAATGAATCGTATTTGTGAGTGTGGAAGCCTATACTGCTGGACAGTTCGGTGCAGGGATGTAGGGATTCATATTTTTGGAGGATTCATGTTTTTTCCTCTTTATAGAGCTTCATTTGACTGGAGAAACGAAAAGATATGTACCTCAGCTCGACTGTAGAGTGTTGAATTTTTGAAATCGGATGAAAAATGACAAGTTCAGAGGCAGATTTTGCAAGTAAGGGCAGTTCCATGGACAAGATTTTCATGTGAAAAGTTTCCATTTTTTTGTGCAATGTCACATTCCTGGTTGGTGAGTTTCTGGTGACCATGTTCAGGCCTGCAACTTCTGGACAATATGGTAGATGCCAAAGTTTGCAAAGAACATAACTGTTTGGAACACGACAGGTTGTGGATAATGTGTCGTATCCCATAATTTGGTTTTGATCCGCGTGGATGAACACTTTCTTCTGTTGGATATACAGTGACCTACTTGACGATTCCAGGTAAAAGTGTTTTGTGACATTTTAACGTTAGTGAGACTTCCTGGTTGGGCTCTCACCGCACAGTTCGTGAGGAGTTAAGTCCTTCTGACCTTCTCTGTGGTCATTCTACTCGCATTGGTTCTTTCCAATCACCGAAGGGAGTGTGCCGGATCCCAGCGTCTTCATTGGTGCAGACTTTGAGGTGACCCACTACTTCTATTAGAGCAGGACACTGCAGTGTTGATGACCAAAAAACTTACCACACAAAGGAAGATTTGACTCTGGATTTAGACTTGGAGAAAACGCCTTGTTTACTCTGAGAGCATTCTCACTGTGCTGCAGGCCTTGTTGCCATTATTTGCATTTCTACTGCTATTTCAAGATTGCATAATCTGTGTTCGTAGACCTCACCATGTATGAGACGGCTCTGGAACCGTTGCCAGCCCCGGATGCTCCGGATGTGGCCAAGGAGAGCTTCGTGAAGCGTGTCTTGAGGAAATTATCCACCAGTACCACACTGGATGTGGCAGATTTTTCAGAGCCACAAGACAGGATTGATGAGCGACGTAAGTAGTCCCAGCTGGGCGGCCCGGCCCGTCTTCTTGAGAGAGCGTGCAGAGCCCGTTTCAATATCAGATTCTTATCAATTCTTGTCTGTCAAGATGAGGGGGGGGGCTGATCTCGATCCATCGTGAACCCCTTTATTTCATAGCCCAAGCTAACAACATGATGTTGTGGCCACCTGACTGGTAGTGACATCTATGTTCTTGGCTACTGGTATGCAGAGTGACCCAAATTATTCATTTTCTGTGCATGTGTAGTTGGTCCTGGGGAGGGGGGCGGCAAAATACCTCCTCTGTGCTTTGTCAGTTTGAGAATCGGCCAAAATCTGGATGAAAAGCATGTGTTTGATGAACCTGGGGGGGGGGGGGGGGCATCTGTTACCCCTACCCACCCTCCAGCTGTGACCCTGAGTTCAGGTATAAACACTCAATAGCTCTTCATGTTTGTGACCTTTCATGTTGTACCTATTGGCATAAACCTTGGACTCTGTCTCCCTGTATGCTTGCTAGCGGAAATGCCTTGAGAAATTACATGTAATTGTGACACAATGACATGAATGATGAGGTAAACAGTTGTCAGACATCATAGATGTGTTCTCCACGAGCGTTATTGGTCGGGCGGGCGCCTGACTTATAATCCCAGTCATACCGAGCTGCCTGTCCTCAGAACCTTCTAACAGTGTCGGGCCCGGCATTCTCAACGGGACAATCCTCCAAAATGTGTTCAAATAGTGATCTGTGGATTGTACAAGTTATGCATCAGTCAATGGTAACCCTGGTCCCCTCCCTTCTCAGGGAGGATGTCATGGCCTGATGGGGGGGACATGATTTACATTGACCTTTGCATCACTGTATCTCTTTGGTGGAAAGTAGGGCAAGGTGATACAATTATAGCCTATGTGTGCATTAACATGTACCGCCAGCTATTTGATGCATTGCAGAGGCTATAATTGTGCTGGGGGTATACTTACTTAACAATATCACAAAAAAATGTCATGGCAACTACAGTGATGATATGAGTCAACAACCTCTGCTACTGTTCTTATAAATATTGCATCAAAAACAAGTATAACTTTCATGTTAGGCCGTGTAACATTTATTTTTAGTTGATATCGGGATAAATCTCTTTGCCAAAGAGTTTATTTTATATGAACGTTTCAAGGCTATTCCAGGACAAATTTAAAACATATGGACGAAACACTTTTTGATCAAAATATAAAAAATATGAATTTTTTGGTGATCTTGCGAAAATTGGGATGGAAGGTGATGTAATTCTGAAAATTCAATTCATTTGGCCTTAATGTATGCATTCTCCATTACGAGTTGATAGTGTTGTTTGTCAGTGTTTCTGACATCAATGGAGAGTAATTGTCTCCCATAACAATATGTTCTCTCATAATATTACAAACTGTACCTACATGAGACATAAGACTACTGTATACCACTGTATATTACAAACTGTACCTACATGAGACATAAGACTACTGTATACCACTGTATATTGCAAACTGTACCTACATGAGACATAAGACTACTGTATACCACTGTATATTACAAACTGTACCTACATGAGACATAAGACTACTGTATACCACTGTATATTACAAACTGTACCAACATGAGACATAAGACTACTGTATACCACTGTACCTACATGAGACATAAGACTACTGTATACCACTGTATATTACAAACTGTACCTACATGAGACATAAGACTACTGTATACCACTGTATATTGCAAACTGTACCTACATGAGACATAAGACTACTGTATACCACTGTATATTGCAAACTGTACCTACATGAGACATAAGACTACTGTATACCACTGTATATTGCAAACTGTACCTACATGAGTCATAAGACTACTGTATACCACTGTATATTGCAAAATATTCCTTCCATTTTATTTGTACAATTCCTTAAAGTTTCACGTTTTTTTGTGGGCTGAATATTGCGAACACTGATTGACCAATCAGGCCCTGCTTTATTACTTGTTATATCAAGAGTTGACCACAGGTATCGCCATTTTGGCTTGACCTCAAAATCCTAAAGCAACTAGAACTCTATTGACGGAAAGTTTTTGATAACATCTCGACTCGATGATCCAACTGGCACTTTCTTGAATCTAAATGAAGTATTCAAGTGCTATTCACTTCCTCCACCACTTGTAACTGTTGGTTTAGGAATCTATATCTCCACACGCCGTGTCTGGTAACCAACGCCACATTATTATATCGATCAGTCCTTATTGATGTCTGCCCGGTGGTTTTGGGTGAAGAAAGCGCCTGGGTATTGATTTGCTCGAGTTTGAGTCATGTTCTGTTTCAGGACAAGAAATAATAAACCAGATTGTAGTCATATTCTACTCTGGTTTGGCAATGTTTGTATAGATGGCAGCACCTGACAGTCCCCGTACTTGAAGGAGACCAAGAGATCTGATGAATGATTTGTGTTGTGTTTGGAACCTGACTGGGCCAGTCATCCCCTTCTTAACTTACAGTTACAAGATTTTGATATACACTTGTCATTTATCTTGATTGTGTGGCCCCTCACCGGCTGCTAAGACATGTGGTGCCACGCAGGGCATGTGCGGCCCATTATTGGAGAAAATGATGTTTACTTTACCAGATTTTGTTGACTGTTAAAAGATGGCAGCACTGTGTTTTTGTTGACTGTTAGAAGATGGCAGCACAGTGTTTTTAATCAGCTCCATGTTTCCTCCATTCTGTCCAAGAAGCCAAGCTCATGGCCATATCTAGTTCATGTTGTTGATGTTATCGTTTCTCGTTGACCAAATGACCTATGCATGTCCGGAGTCCCTTCCGTTGACCTTTAGTAACCAGGATGCCATTATTATCATCTTGATCAATGTTAACATAATCAGGTTGATATTGCATAACTTACATTCCTGCTGGATTGACTTGTTTGTGAATCAGATATACAGTAAAACCTCTCTATTAAGGACACCCTCGCGACTGACAAGTGCTGTCCATAATAGAGAGGTGTCCTGATTAGAGAGGTCAAATTGAATGGAAACAATCAATTTGGGACCAAACCAAGTGTCCTTAATCATTTTGTTGATAGAGAGGTTGTCCTCAATAGAGAGGTGTCCGCAAAGGGAGGTTCCATTGTAAATCTCAACTTCTCAATAAAGGAATATATGCAATGCTCAATATGCCCCTTTATTTCCTGTGCCTCAGTCGGTATCTGAAATGGTCCAATCTGCTGCAAGAGTCATAACTATGGAATTCTACTACAAGTTTCTGACCTAATCATGAGTCTAGAGGACCATTTCTAGCTAACTATGTTCCTTTTGGAGCTGGAAATAATGAAGTACATTTTGATGGTGGTAAAAATGTAGGCTAAAAACTGATCATGCGAAATTCACATGAACCGACAGTTTTGTCTCTGTCAATGTTGTCACATGTCACAAGTGGTCTTACTTCATCGCTGTGGGTGTCCACAAAAACAATGGCATCGGCGTGCTTGGTGAATTAAAATGATTTCAGATCACAGGACTTGGTAAGAAAGGAGTTCTCGCTGAAAGTGTTTCCCAGAAATGGTTTTGGAGAGATGTTCTGATTCTTCTTCAGTCAGTCGCAAGGCGAAATTATGCAGGATGGCTCCATCAGAAAATGTTGGGGGACTTGTTGTGTATTTCACAGATCGAGTAGAGCCAGATTCAGACTCCGTGCCAGATATCCATCTAAAATTGTGGTTGAAAATTCAATTGGTTAAGAAATTTTACTCTTTATTCTTAGCTGTGTGATTACAAGTTTAAAGGAGGATTCCACTGAATTGACACAATCTTCAAATCCCACAAAACTTGTGCGGGGATAAATTTCTTTGGAAACTTTGTTGTCATTGATAGTCTGTGTTCGGCGGCGTTGTAAGTGTGTCTTACTGCCGTTTCTTTTCGATCAATGGTAGGCCCATTGCCACTCACTTTGACCAGCTCTGATTTGAGTTATAATATTCTGCTGCTAGTTCAATACAGCCTATTGTTGTTAAGGCTGAGGACTTTGATTAATCAGTTGAGTGGGATCCTGTGTGAATGTATAAGTCCCAGCAATAAGGCCACTTAGGGATTCATGTCACTTGTCATGAGTTAGGGTTGACAATAGAATATTGTCACGGTCAGCCATGTTTGAGGGCAGCACAATGACTTGTCATACCTGACTTGACTGAATCAAATGCTGTCATGGTCATATGGGTTTGCTATCTTTTGTCTGTCCCTTTAGCATGGTAGGTGATGACCTCATGATAAAAACCACTGTTTTGGCCAGAACTTAAAATCCGATAGCAATTAGAACTCCTTCAAAATGAAGTGAATGTCAATTTCAAGGGGGAAAATCCTTTGTTTTCCAGAAAACAGACTCCCAGGTTTTAGATGTGCATTCATTTTGAAAGAAATCTGACTGCTTTATGATTTCAAGTTCTCAAACACAACGCGAGGGTGAAAAGTGACATCGTGAATCAAATGTAGCCTGCATGCTCTTTGTAAATGACTTTTTCCAAACAGACAAAGCAATTGAGGCAAGGGGGGGGGGCAGGCATAGTGGTGATGTCACTAACAAGATAACTACTTCAATTACTTCCTGAAGCAAATAGTAAATGAAAAATCCCAGTATGGTAGAATGGAGTAATTGTAGCCCCGGTTTATTTGTAGCCCTTGCATTGTTTGCTGCATGGGGATATCAATCAATATCATAGGCAGGGGCTACAATTAAACCGGGGCTACAATTACCCCATTCTACCTTATAAATCAGGCCGTCAGTATTGGCCCACATTGAATAATTATATCATCTTTTGTATTTACATTGACTGTAGGTACTCATATTACATATAAAGCCATTGGCTATCAGTCAGGAAAGAGTCGGCAACAATAGGCCTATTGCACAGATTGAACAACTTGATTGAGGATTAAACTTGGACAATGTTTTGCCTTGGGCAGTGGATTTAGAAGACTTCTTATATGAGTGGCTCTGTGTGTGTTGATTTTGACATCTACTTCAAGGAGGAAGTGTTCCTAGTTGATGTCTGTGTGATTTAACCAACTGTGATACCTACTTGGGAACTTGGATACATAGACCAACTTATGTCCTTCGATACACTTGCCCTTTGAATTCAATTTCCTGTTTTTTAAAGAGTTTGATTTCCTTCTACAAGAATCGTGTCTGTGAATTAAGATTATCATAATCACCTCAAATTAAATCAAACATCTTTGGATTAGAATTCTTATCATGGATTAAGGTCTCTCTGAAATAACTTAGCTTGCCTTGTTTGTAGGCCTATAGTCTGTTTGTAGGCCTGTGGTGGTACTAGGCCTAGCTATCGTAATCTTAGAGGTTCATGTGAAGAGGATTAGAACAGCCAAGTTAAACATTCTTCTTTCCTACCTTCACAGAATTGGTCAAAAGTCATACGACTCTGGAGCTCTGTTACGACTCCATCTTTTATCAACAAGACTTTATTGTGACCTTGGGCCCCATCAGGAGTTTGACTCGCACATTTGTGACTCTCGATGAACGAGTCTTTCAAAATGAAGTTTCGGCGGCTGTCTTTTCTGCGGAGGAAGTCGTTCGGATATGACTTCACCGCGGTGACGGCCGCTTGTAGCACGGAGGACGTGTTTGCGGATGTGACATATCGGTCAGAGGTGGACGCTATATCATGTCAGGAGGACTCAGTCGTCTACGGGACTAAATATAGTAAGCGTTTTGGTAGAAGGACGTAGAAATCTCATTTTGTTAGAATTATCGTCTTTATTATTTCCAGCAGATCTTGTGCAGCCTCTTTGCAGATACAGATAAAGGCATCCAGGGCTGGGTTTAAGTCAGAAATCTCTGGTTCCTACAATCAGAATAGTTGCCCAGTTCACTCAGAACACGCTCAGTCAGATCTTTCATTATGTGTATTTTGAAATGATAGAAAGGCTATGGGAGGACGGGTATTGCAGCGAAACCTCCCTTAGCGGACACCTCTCTTATCAGGATACCATTTTCTATTGAGGATACTGAATTTGGTGAAGAATTTGGTCATTCCAATTCAACTTGAGCTCTATAATCCGGACAACTCTCTATTAAGGACAGCATTTGCCAGCTCCAAGGGTGTCCTTGATAGAGAGGTTCAACTGCATTTTCTGCTCAATGTCCTATTTCGAGGTGAGCTGAGATAAATTGGCTATAGTGATGATTTACCAGCTAAAGCCAATTGGTTTCAAATGTCAACGACACTTCACATTATTACCAGCCTAATTGAAGTGGATATGTATATTCAACCTTTTTTTCAGAACAAACAGTTTAAGTTACCAGACACTTATGTCTACTTGCTCCAAAAATAACAATGTACTCGAACAAAATTTCATATATTCTCCTGTCTTTTTCGTTGCAGCCATGGACGATGACTGCGTGATGCCAATATGGAAGTCATATCGTAAGTAACCGTTATTTTCTAATTTATGTATCGATCGCCACTTCCCACCTAGACGCCATCTAGTGGCAGAGAGAGTAACTAATGGCACGATTTGATCAGGTTGTGGTCAAACTGACGACAGACATAGAGTAGCACTGTGCAGAAGGTGAAGGTTTGGAATTTCAGATTTGAAACCCAAACATGAAAATCATATATTTTATCCGCCTTGAAATGTTCCCAGTCTGTGTAATCATTAGTCGTTATAAAAACAACAACATTTTTTCAGATGGTATTATTTCCTTGACATGGAAATTAGACTAAATGAATGTAATTGACTCGATTGATTTGTTTCAGACGTGATATTCTTGTTTGGCTCGATGCCAAATTTTTGATGAGAATTAGTACAGTCTGTTGTTTGTTCATTTAATGTCATGATTTGATTTGCAAGAAATTTGTTTCTCCAAAACTAAGAGCCATGAGCACAGGCCAAGTCTGCAGTTTTCGATGAAAGCAATGTGTCATAAATGTAGCAATTTCTAGTCAAGCTTGATGATAAATTTTGACAAAAAGGACAAAGAAATCGCAAATCATCATCGCCAAAAAGTGGATGATGAGAAATAGTTTGATGACTGGTTCTTGATCCCAGGCACCTAAGCACCAGTCATGCTGCCAACGGACAAAGAATTTGGCAGGTTTTGACTAAGTCACCTTTCGTCACCCTGAGAGCCCAGACCCCGTCAGACCCCGTCAGACCCCGTCAAAGCTCATGGTGAGTCATTCCTGGGGTTTCCTCAGATGCGTCCAATCTATTTATAGATCCTACGGCATCGCGTATTGCGATAATTTCAACACCACTCTTCTTGTGGTGAGTCATATTCGGGAGACCCCATTGATGTTTCGGTGCTATATTCAGAAACTACGGCATCCCCATACATGAGTCACTAAGGTTAAAGCATGTCAATTTCAGCTGCGGTAGTCTATTGGAAATTATCTGATGCTCTAAAGCGAAATTACGGCATTCCTGTCCCAGAGTTCATTAGTGTTTTGCAAGGCAATTGCACCGAGGAATGCCAGTGCAGCATTTTGTATTTTGAAATTGCATTTGAGTCATGAAAACATCTGGGTGAGAGAATTTGAATTATCGTCATCGATATCATTCAGGCATGTATGGAGATCTCGTCTGAACTGAAATCCCCCGTCAGTATGGTGATCTCAATATCATCTGAACTGAAATCCCTCGCCAGTATGGAGATCCCAATATTATCTCAACTGTAATCCCTCTTCAATATGGAGATCTGTTGAACCCCAGTGCGGCTGTAGAAAATTTGGCAGTAGAACAATGTTTATATGATGTTTCTAATCCAAAGATCAATACTGATTGATCTGTAGCTAAAATTCCATATAGAGTATTAAGTATCAGCATTTTCAACAAAACAGATGGTCACAATGTTGTGCGAGGAATTTGGTGCCTGTATTTTCGAATATTTGGAAAATGGTTGTTATGGCTATTGTCTTTCAGGTGAGTGTGTTGATAGATGGCATGGTTGTAACTGTCATTAGGACAACCGTCTTTCTCGTCATTTGACCCTCCTGTAAGATGGGGTGACACTGGCCCATAGTGGGGTGAAGTTGACCCATACATTTTCAACCATACAGCATGAACCCTAGCAGTAAATCTTTTATCAAAACTTGAATCATTGTACAAAAATATGTTAAAAGATATCTCAATGGGCTAAAATTGTTATCATTTGGCCCCAATAAGATTTTTGGATTTGGGGTTATTTCACCCCCAGGGCCACTTTCACCCCACTTCATGGTACTGACTATGGCTGCAATTTTATAGGCTGTGATTGGCATAGCTATAGGAAGTAGATAACTTGATGTTCAACATTACCTTTAAAACCACGTCTTTTGAAATTATTTACCATCAGCAGGTCATATATCACGTTAGAGCTTTTTTACCAATACCTTGCAAATTGTTAAGCTCAGACAGGAGCTAGTTAGACTGGCCTACCTTGTAACCAAGAAAGTAAACAACATGGAAGATTTGATTCAATTTAATCATCTCGCGCCAAAAAGTGGCAAAACTGTTTAGTCATGCAACATATTCAAGTCATTATGACTCCGAAACTGTTGAATTTACGCAAGAATCCCCGCGTGGTGACTCATCACGACGGCCGATTCGATACAGTTGATCAAAGAGATGTAATCTCTCGGTGATTTACTCGCGAACTCTCGTGACTCTCCTGTCTCCAGGAGGGGAGAAGTTCGCTCGGCCATCAAATTAAACATCAACCAATGAATCGGTGCAAAGATAATAACTGTGATGTCATCAACCTCTCACCAGGGACATCAAACCTCGGACATTGTTACATAATCTGCACTGTATCTAACATTGACGACGTCATCTTTGATTCATGTTTACGCCAGTGACGTCATTTTTGATTTGTGCGTCAGCGGCGAAATCTTGATGTGACGTGCGTAACATCAGCAGACATTGTGAAATCAACTGTTTTTATCCTCGCTACCATTATACTGTGGGGCGAGCCAGCATTCCTGACAAACAAAAGACAAGATGAAACGACCATGATGAAACCAATCAGAAATTGTGAGATCCACTGTGACCTCGTTTACTGGACCGGTTACAACTCATTTCATATCATTTACGTCATCAGCAGCTGGCATTGTCACTGTGATGTTTGTATGGGCCCTGAAAAGGTACACGCCTCAGTGCGCCACCTACAGGCATTTAACAAAAGCCTACTACCCCATTTATGAACTGGCAATATCGCCCCTCGATCTGAGATCATCTCATGTTTTGATTTGGTCTAATCAAGGAGCAGACGACAGCACCCAGGCAGCAGACGATAGCTAAACAGGCGAGATTCTGCGGTGAATCATTGAATGAAGCCAGCGCTGCATGCGTTGGAATGACGCAGGTACCTGAGTCGAGATAGGTCGTTGGGCATTTGGCGGCAGCATCAGTTGAACAGAGAACTTACAAGAGCTACCATGTGGCTTCTAGAGTTTGGAATTCTTGCGGTGTTGTGAGTAGGATTGGGAGGAATACTTGGCAATCATCTTGGAATCTGTTGTTATTGTTAGGAAGTGATCTTCAATATGGCTCCCGTGGCAGCCATCTTGAATTTGGTTTTGTCCATTACGGGGATATGTGATACTTATTTGTTGTTTTTTTGGAGGATTTGAAGGAAGCATTGGAATTAGCGTCAATTGGATGGAAATTGCATACTAGTTTGTTGTGGATTTCTCAGTTGTCAATGTCGATTTGGAGATGACACTAAAGCTTTTGGAGTTATTTTTAGTGTGGTGTCACTTGTGGATTTCAACTAATGAATGCAGTTGTTTGATTTTGACGTGGTAATCTTGATGCTGGAGATGTCAGTCCATCATTGTCATCTTGTTGTGATGTCATCTTGCGCTAAAACAGTCTTTTGGCACTGATGAGTTCTGTAAATATCAGATAGTGTTCTCAGTGGCAAATATCAGATTCATGCAGTGTTGGCTGCAATGTTTTTTGATAAGTGGCTGTTTTGATGCTGGTTGAATTGATTTGTTATGTTTTTGCCGAATATTATCCCTTGAAATATCATTCTGAGCAATATTACTCCAGCCATCAGTAATTACCATTGGCATAAAAACTGGATATAGGCCTATATCTCCCTTGTCTCTGTCTACCCAGTATCAACAACAACACCTCATTAACAGTGTCTTATCCTCCATTAAATAGCAGTAGAGATACATTGAGTGATTGGATATCAGAAGTTATCATCCTCTCGTTTGTGTACCAACAACTTCAGAATGTTTGCTGATCCTCGAATCAGTTCTTACTTGATAATCTAATCAAGCATATATACTCCTGGCAGCATGTTGAGGACCTGTTGTTTGAACATAGAAAGCCAGAAATCCTATGCCTCGGTATTCAGCTCTACTTCATGGGGTTCACTGGTTTTGCTGGGAGAAGCTTCATGAAGACATCACTGCTCATCATTACCATTATAACATGATACTGTTGTATTCTGCAGCTGCAGCAGTAAAGTGACATCCCACAGCCACAATCAGTCCTTAAAGTTAGTCCTCCACCACCTTGCCTTGACATGGGTGTATAGCTGCAGGAAATGGAGTTGCCTTACTTAATGGAAGGCTCCTAGTCCAGCCTGCAATGCTGGTCACTCTATTCATTTATCTCTGTAAGGGTCAATATCACATTAATTCACCCTGCATCTCAGAAATATCAGAGTTGATATTCTAGGAACATGAACATTCCCTCGGGAGAAAGTAATTTTCATATGATTCGATCATAAATATAAATTCCGATATATTGTGTATTCCCGCCGGTCTGATTATCCTGTGCTAGACGTCACATAGTCTTGTGCCTGATGATGCATCCGTGACATTCCACGGTCGCGACTGATGTTAGCTGATCGGTGGTCTGATTATCCTGTGCTAGACGTCACATAGTCTTGTGCCTGATGATGCATCCGTGACATTCCACGGTCGCGACTGATGTCAGCTGATCGGTGGTCTGATTATCCTGTGCTAGACGTCACATAGTCTTGTGCCTGATGATGCATCCGTGACATTCCACGGTCGCGACGGATGTCAGCTGATCGGTGGTCTGATTATCCTGTGCTAGACGTCACATAGTCTTGTGCCTGATGATGCATCCGTGACATTCCACGGTCACGATGGATGTCAGCTGATCGGTGGTCTGATTATCCTGCGCTAGACGTCACATAGTCTTGTGCCTGATGATGCATCCGTGACGTCCCAAGGTTGCGACGGATGTCAGCTGATCGGTGGTCTGATTATCCTGCGCTAGACGTAACATAGTCTTGTGCCTGATGATGCATCCGTGACGTCCCACGGTCACGACGGATGTCAGCTGATCGGTGGTCTGATTATCCTGTGCTAGACATCACATTGTCTTGTGCCTGATGATGCATCCGTGACATTCCACGGTCGCGACTGATGTCAGCTGATCGGTGGTCTGATTATCCTGTGCTAGACATCACATAGTCTTGTGCCTGATGATGCATCCGTGACATTCCACGGTTGCGACTGATGTCAGCTGATCGGTGGTCTGATTATCCTGTGCTAGACGTCACATAGTCTTGTGCCTGATGATGCATCCGTGACGTTCCACAGTCGCGACGGATGTCAGCTGATCGGTGGCACGGTTGGAAATTGTTGATCTGTGTTCATGTAATCTTTGGGATTGTCATTCAGTGTAGATGTGTTTCTGGGATTGGAATACTTATCGCAGAAACGTGCGATATTGGTCACTGCGATGAGCGATAGAAAATTGTTCATCTGCAGGTAAAATTGTTTTATAACCAAGGGTGAGCTTGGTACGTATCAAGTGCTTCAGGCTTTTGCAATGTGGCTTGCCTGGAGTGTGGATGGGAAGTTAAAATTTGACATGTCATTGAAGTCATTCTGGTATCTTAGTGATCGCCAGCCCTGGTTGGAGCCGGTATTGAAAGGGTTAAGATATTATCTGTGTTGCTTTGCAAAATAGACCCAAACCTAAAATGTCACTCAGTAACTAATAACTTACTGCTCTATGACAGACAGTATATGTAACTTACCACCATAGGTTGGGTGGTAACCCTAACTTACCAGTCTACGATGGACAGTAAACCTAACTTACCTCCATAGGACAGGCGGTAAACCTAACTTACCAGTCAAGGGTAGACGGTAAACCTAACGTACCAATCTATGGTTGACAGTAAACCTAACTTACCTCCATAGGACAGGCGGTAAACCTAACTTACCAGCCCAGGGCAGGGCAGACGGTAAACCTAACTTACTGATCTGTGATGGGCAGTAAACCTAACTTACCTCCATATGACAGGCGGTAAACCTAACTTACCCCCTCAAGGATGGGCAGTGAGTCCTAGTGCCATGAAGTACGCAACACCTTGGGCTTGTTACTCTAGGGATTTGAGATCTCTGGCATGTGAGGCATGCACCAAATGGCACCGTCCAAGAAACCAGGTATAACATGCCTCGGTGATGTGCGATACTAATTGCAAGCGGTGAATACTTGTTTTTGCTTGAACACTCAGCGAATCTTCACGATTTGACGGATTTGTTTTTCCAGTTGATGTTTCTCGGTGCAGAATCCGTGGCATCTTGAATATTAGATACTCATTCGCAGCTGTAGTGTTCTCTCATTCAGTGGAAACCTACGGCCTACACCGTCCGTTAAAAATTGGAAGTTGGTAATTGAATTTGAAAACGTACTGGATATAAATTTTTGGGTGGACAGGCTTTCTACAGTTGGACTGGATAGGCAGGGATGCGAAGAGTTGTAATTGTTACGTATTGCAGCTGCTTGCTGGTCTAGCTGGATATATGAAGTTAGCAGTGGCTACCCGGTTCCCCCTCCCCCCGACACCCCTGGTCGACTGGCATTGACCAGAAATAGAACTATGGGTAATCACTGGTGTGGATTACTGCTTATTGGTTGACCAAGGCATAACCATTTTGGCAAGAACTTAGAATCCTAAAGCAATTAGAACTCTTTCAAATCTATGTGAATGTCATTTCAAGGGTGGGAGTCTGTACCTTGTTTTCCAGAAAACAGCCACCAGGGTTGTTAATGGCCACTGGCTTCATTTTCAACAAGTTCTAATTGCTTTAGGATATCAAGTTCAAGCCAAAATGGTTGTGCCTATGGTCAGCTTGCCTGAAAACTTGCCTGAAACTGTTTTCACTGACGATAGCTTGGTTGGCAACTCTCTCAGACATGCTTTCAGATTCCTGTATATGTCGGAGAGCATTGTAAGAATCTCACGATCGCCTGGGGCAGGATTCTGTGTTAAATCCACAACTTACGACCAGCCAATGAATCATTCCATCTCAGGTAGAACATGTTTACTGAGCAGAAAAAACTACCACACATCAATATTATATCTCCCGTCAGAAAGCTTTGCAATCCTTAGTCCATGATATGTGCAGTTTGGGAGTGTGCTTGGTGTACAGTTCATGTCGAGCCATTTGAATAATCAGGTCATATAAGGGGGTACGGTGTTCATATTGAATCGTAGGTCTGGTTAATGGAAGTGCAGTCATACACAATGCCGTGGTGCAGTTATCATGCATGCACCTTTTCTGAAACTTGGTATGGAGTGTTTGGATGTCTGTCTACACAACAGTTATGTCAGTAGGTTGTTACCCAATTTGAAATTTTCAAATTCTATTACAGCTTTCAAATTTTTAACGGACAGAATTGCCATGTTTGACATTAGATCTTTTACAAAATGGTAGAAGTTACGCAGACGTCCCGTTATGAAAATCATGGGCCTCTGAGGGAATTGTGTCTGGGCAGACCCATTCTTTTGGTGATTTTGTTTTAGGTCTCCTGAAGAGCATTTCCGTCCTTTTAACTTGAGAGAACTGTTCACCAGGATATTTCCATCAGTTTGATAGCTGGAGAATTCGATTTTTTTTGCAGTTTACAATGATGTTGTAAACAATTTTGAAGGAGGATGGAAAAATTGGAGGCTTGCATCATTATTGATCAGTTTCAGTCCTCAAAAAACCCAGCTGTGGTTTCATTCACCAAGAGGAAGCGGACGTCTTCAAGTAGGCAAAACACAGCGTAAAACCGCACCACACGCGGGGCGGAATATGATAGGCCGTGGATTAATGTCGGATAAAAACAACATCCGCTTCCTGATTGAGACGACTCACATCTGTCACTCTCTCAGCGATCGATTTCATCCATTTTTTCAGAGATTTTGAATTCTGGCATCTGAAGTGTGTCAGGGTTTTTAGGTCACCTGGCTGAACAAAAAATCACAAATCTTTGTGTAATCTGGTTTGGGTGTCAGTTACAGCTTCATTTTGTGGTATCAATATGGTGGATGACTCGCCCACATGGGGTTTTTCATATAGTTTTTTGCGTGTGGTCCTTTGTTGATACATGTAGTTTAGTTCAGGGCTGGTGAACAGGAAACTGGTTGAGTAGGAAAAGTCTTTATGCAGAGATGAAGTTAAGTGCAATACCCGAGACCTTCCCCTTGATGTCAAAAAACTTGTTTCGGGGAGATACTGTTGAACCTCCCTCTGTGGACACCTCTCTATCAAGGACGCTGTCTCTATTGAAGACACTACATGCACCAGTTTCAGCCCCAAATTGGGGATTTCCATTCGATTTGACCTCTCTAATCAGGACACCTCTCTATTAAGGGTAGTAGTTTTGGTCCCAAATTGGGTGTTTCCATTCAATTTGACCTCTCTAATCAGGACACCTCTCTATTAAGGGCAGTAGTTTTGGTCCCAAATTGGGTGTTTCCATTCAATTTGACCTCTCTAATCAGGACACCTCTCTATTAAGGGCAGTAGTTTTGGTCCCAAATTGTGTGTTTCCATTCAATTTGACCTCTCTAATCAGGACACCTCTCTAATAAGGGCAGTAGTTTTGGTCCCAAATTGGGTGTTTCCATTCAATTTGACCTCTCTAATCAGGACACCTCTCTATTAAGGGCAGTAGTTTTGGTCCCAAATTGTGTGTTTCCATTCAATTTGACCTCTCTAATCAGGACACCTCTCTAATCAGGACACACTTGTCATTCCCAAGGGAGTCTTAATAGAGGTTCTACTGTATTCTGAAGATACAATCTCATGCATCTGGTAGATATTCCTCAGAAAGTTGGAAAATAAATTTTAAGATTTTAGCTTTTAAGCAACACATACCTGAAAGTGGAATGTAAACATTCCTGCCATCACCTAACCCTGGTTGCTTCAGAACATGAGAAATCGTTCAGAATTCTTGTCTCACCTGAGCTGGCCCCCACAAATCATCAGAGAGTACTGCATTGATAGGAACACTTTCTGAACTACTATTTGAATCCTTGCTTGTGCGAGGCTTCTTGCTTGACTTGCAATGAAAATAACCCAATGAATTAACATGCCATTTCAAGTTGTTACGTCTTCCCATTTGATTGGTAAACATTCCATTGGCTTGTTTATGAGGCAGTCGATGTCGATTTCAGGGGCTGGAGTCTGTTCTTTCTTTCCAGAGAATAGCTTGCCAGGTTTTTAATGCGCTTTCACTTCATTTTGAAGAAGTTTGAATTGCTTTAGGATTTCAAGTTCTTACCAAAGTGGTCCTGCCTATGGCTGCATTTGCCTTACTCTGGCTCGTGGTTTCCTGTTGAATGGAGTCATAGTGATTATATGGAAACGATTTCCTAGGTTTTGGTTCAGAAAGGTTTTTCCTTTGGATAAAAGTCTTATATTACAGCAAAAAGTTCATAATTGGCTACATTCTGTTTTTTGATTTCTCCACCATGCCACAGAGGCTTTTTTGTCTTGGGAATTCCGAAAAAGTGTCCTCGATTCTTTCTATGGACTTTGATTTGAACCACTTCAGTTGTAGGTTGTGAAATCGAAAAGATTACATTTCTTGATCATGAATGTGTTGATAAGATACATGATCAGAGTGGGGAATACCCTTCAATAAACCGTTTCAATTCACAGATTTGAATCGTCCCAGTTGAACTGAACAATGGAAGCCCACGTTGAGATTGTGACACCGCGTGATAGAAAACAAATCATCAAGTGGAACAATTCATACAATTGAACTCATAAAAAGTTGATTCAAAAATCACGATGCTAATCTTGAAATCTAACATGTGACTGTTCAGGAATTGAAATACGGATATATGGTTTAGTATTTTGAGTAGTTTCGACACATGATTGGCACTGAAGGATATAAAGTGACGAGACTTTGAATATCTGTTACTTTCATGTTAAGATTGTGACTGAATGTTGACATTTTAAGCTAACGTTGATGCTGATATTTTGTCGGTGAGATAACCGCTTTTTCTGCATATGTCAATCGAAGCTACAAGTAAATATTTGGTAAACTTTTTCAAAAATTGCGTGTGGAGATCTTTGATTCTGCAACAGGGTGTTGAAAATCCACCTAGGAAGACTTCCTGAATCGCGCCGAATTCTCTGTGACACATTTTTGGTGCTCAGTCCTAACTCTGTCAGGTGATTGCCTCCAGTGAAATAACCGGATTTTGAAAAAGAGCGAAAAAATAGATTACTGAGCTATTAACAGTGCTCGAGGAGGGGAAATTTTCAAATCATATCAAATTTTGACATCACCAAAAGTTTTATTAGCCGTAAAGGACTTGGTGCCAATGTGATTTTTGAAAGGAGGGGTCATTTTGAAAATATATCAGATTTCTGCATCGCCCAAGGTGTCCGGGCCGCAGAGGAATATTTCACCATTGTGTTTTCCTGACTGCAGAGCTAGAAAAGGGGTTCGAATGACACCAATAACTGAAACACGACCTTCGGTGCTGACAGCCTAACTGAGTTATTTCCTGAACACAATTAGTGTCAAACCAGCAGCTTTTTTCTCTTTGATTGGCGCTTGTTAATGAATTCTTGCGTAAAAGTTTAAAAAAATGAAGAAGTGTGGAATTTCTTGGCTATGGGAGTTTTGGACGTGGCTTGCATAAACTGATCATTGCTGTGTTGGAGTTTGAGATGTGGAGTTTGTGAAAGAAGGCTGCAAGGTTTTGATCAAGAGGAGGCATTGATGAACTATTTTGTTGAAAAGTTATCTTCGTATTTCAGTAAAAAAACTTGACGATTCAAAACAATTGTAAATTTTGTTGGATGGGCCGAGTTCATTATCAGATATATTGGAAGTATTTGTAGAATTCAACTGATGACATTGGATCTAGAAGTCATCTTGAGCAAGTTTTACTACGGAGTGAAAATTGACGATTACATGTTGTTTACGTTTGTGAGCTTTCAAGAACATTTAAATTTGACCAGTGCTAAGGTCGAACAGGATGTATTCGCAATAATTCGGAATCAAGGATTTTTAAACGACTGTTGGGATACTGATAAACATTTCAAACTTTCAGAAGGCGTTTCAGGCTACTTAGCAATGGATCCCGTTTGGACTAAACATTCCATGAGTCCGTACTGCACCCTCCCACGGGGGCAGATGCGGAATAAACGCAGCCGAACAATTCTCAGAAAGATTTTCACGTCTGTTTCAGTATACCACCTCCAGCAGCAAGCCCCGATGCCGAGGAGGGTCGTCTGTACCAGAGATGTGAGTAACACTTGGGCTTATGATTTCTTTCCTCAGCCCTTTTGCTGCACATGCCAGCTTCCTCTTATAGCTTTAAGTTTAGGCCAGGTTAAACTGAGAACTGGTTTCCCTGCCCACCTGATAAGGCAGCCATATGAGTCATGATCATACAAATCATGATTTCTTTTATTCTTGTGTGTTAGAAGTTGAACAGCTGGCCTATGATTGAGGTGCGAATGTCTTATTCCTTGAACTGTGTCAGTTCTAATGTCTATTATCGATAGAAAAATTCAAAATTTAAGGTTGCCCATTGCGATTTTGAGAAAAAATTCGGATGAGAAGCAACTTTTTCTTTTTATCTGGCCTGATATGGTGTTATAATTTTGATGTTTTGTTTTCTCTCTAGCTGCCAAGCAAACCAGCTCAGTACGGCCGCGAGTTCCATGGTGCATTATCACGGGAGGAGACCGACAGACTAGTCAGTAAATGCGATGGATGTTATGTTGTGCGGGAGAGCCAGAGGGCGCCGGGGACATATACGCTAGCTATACGGTACGTGAATGAAGCCTTTAGAGTGTATCACTTCTGTTCCTGGTTCATGCAGTTACTGTAAATTTCTGAATTCTTGAACTGCGTTATTTTTGCGATTTGCTGAAATTTTTCATGATTTTTTATTTTGGCTGAAAATGAAATATCTTTCGGTTTTTCATCAAATAAAATTTTTTTTTGCAACTTTCAATGTTGTGTGTTAAGTCCACAAAATTTTTGGGTGTAACTTATTGTTTCAAACAAACTTACAGTCTCAAATAATGTCTCTAAAATCATGACATTCTGCAGAGATTTTGGTAATGTCTCGGTAAAATTCAACTTGAAATGTTATTTAACCACTTAATGCTGCAATAAATGTTTCTTACCGCACCGCTCTGCCGGATTTAGTTTCAGGAAAACATCATTTTTTGTCCTTGCAGCGGCCATCGCTCAAGTGCTGCCAGCTGGTGCTTTTGTGAAGAACGAAGCCTCCTAAGTGTCAGTTTACGCTGGGGATTCGATTGTTTGAATAGAAGTTTCAGTAAAGGATTTTACATGGTACAATCCTGTGGATAAGCTGACGTAGATATACGTCTTACGGCAGAGCGGTTCAGATAGAGTTTGCGTATATATACGTCTTACGGCATTAAGTGGTTAAAGGTCCAGTTTGGTGATATTGTAAAGATGTGTGGTTTCTTTTCAGATTTGAGGGTATCACGAAGAACTTCAAATTATATTACGATGGCCAGCACTATGTGGGTGAGAAACGGTTCGATACGATACATGACCTAGTCGCGGACGGACTTATTACCTTCTATTTGGAGGCAAAAGCGTCAGATTATATCGCCGCGTTATCGAACGAATCAAATTATGAGGAATCGCCGTATTACCGCACAAAGACGAAGAAACAGAAGGAGTTGCATGCGCCCGGTGGCGCCCCACAGCAGCTTTATCAAGAAGTGTTAGATAACCGGGAAAATCTCGACCGGGATCCTAGTCTTAATAAACAAGTAAGTGATATATCGATCACAAAGTCTCTCAGAAACTCTCATATTCTTTTTAACCCTTTGAAGCCCAAGTTGACTTTAGTCGCCAAAGAAAAACCTCTCCGTTTGTCTGATCTCATGATAGTCGCCAAAACTCACTCGGCATCCCTTCAGAACACTTACTACAGCTTTGTACAACTGAGGTATTCCGAATGACAAGTTTGGTTATGTACTGCGGTAGCTGAGCATGATTCTCTATAAGGTTTTCCAGGATAAAAATTTTAGTTCTGTGGGTATTCTGGCATCAGATGTGATGTAAACAACATTTTGGTCCAAAAACTCGGGCTTTATGGGGTGGTATTTCTGTGGAAACTCGGGCTCCAAAGGGTTAAGGGTTGATTTGAGTATTCTCTTAGCACAGACTGTCTCAAAGAGATACTTCCATTTGTCACTGTCCTCAGTCTGCACTTTCTCATGGTGTCTGCGTCTGCGCCACTGGTCAGTCCACTGTGTTATGAGGTTTAGTTGGATGATCTCTGTGGCAGGATGCAATAATGACATGCATTTCTGGGCTGTCGTTGCGGGCATCAGCACGCACTTAACCGTATACCGATTGATATATCTTGCGAGATAATCTAATCCAGTTTATTCTTATTTATTTGAAATGATTCCTTTATTTCAGAGTCTTGCATTTGGAGAATTAGATTCAGCAGATTCCAGAGGAGCAACAACAAATTCAAGATTAGATATAAAAAAGTATGAAAAAACACATAAATTTAAGGTGAGCATTCAAATAAAACAGTTCTGTGAAAAATAATCCTTCTTTATCCAGGATAGAAACAGTCATGAAGTAGTTCCATTGTAAAATGTTAGATGGCACCACTGGTGTTAATTTATCAGGCGTTACACATGCTTTGGAGCTAAAACTACCAAACCAATTTGCAATTTCTTGGTCTCCTCACCCTTCCAGAAAGATTCCCTGTCAAGAAAATTCGATCTCTTGGTGTTTGAAGTTTGGAGCCATTTTTTTTGGCAGCCCTGTATAGACCCAATGACTTTGGTCAAATTGAAGAAGTTCTTATACTCACATATGGATTTCTTGTGAGTGATTTCTGTTTAAACCCTTGATAATGACTTCTTGTTCATGTCCTTACTATTAAACAGATGCTTCATTTATTCATCGTTACAGGTTCAAAACTTTAAAGGTCCTCACTGGTGTGATTTCTGTGCTAACTTCATGTGGGGTCTAATAGCTCAGGGGGTCAAGTGTCAAGGTAAGTTCACCATCATGGCCTTGAGGCATCGCTAGGTGAACGCGCTAGGCAAACTCTGCTGACATTGGACGCTGGCATACTGTGATATGTCTCATTTGATTGGAAATTTATCATGTGAGAACTGATATACTCAATATGTACAATAAAGTTGAACGAACTAGGTGAACTATGCTGACATTGGATGCTTAGAAACTGGATATGTGTCGTTAGAGGGAAAAATTGTCCAGCAAATCTTTTATCAGAGACGTGATGGAGTTATTTTTTGAATACGTGAAGTGTCTGGCTTTGAGCTGTGGTGGAAATGCAGTGGTATATGAGAGAGGCTCCCTGGATGTTCCATCCTATATGAGAAAGGCTCCCTGGATGTTCCATCCTATATGAGAGAGGCTTCCTGGATGTTCCATCCTATATGAGAGAGGCTCCCTGGATGTTCCATCCTATATGAGAGAGGCTCCCTGGATGTTCCATCCTATATGAGAAAGGCTCCCTGGATGTTCCATCCTATATGAGAGAGGCTTCCTGGATGTTCCATCCTATATGAGAGAGGCTCCCTGGATGTTCCATCCTATATGAGAGAGGCTCCCTGGATGTTCCATCCTATATGAAAGAGGCTCCCTTGATGTTTAGTCCTTGATGTAGAGTTGGAGCTGTGGTGGAAATGCAGTGGTATATGAGAGAGGCTCCCTGGATGTTCCATCCTATATGAGAGAGGCTCCCTGGATGTTCCATCCTATATGAGAGAGGCTCCCTGGATGTATGAGAGAGGCTCCCTGGATGTTCCATCCGATATGAGAGGCTCCCTGGATGTATGAGAGAGGCTCCCTGGATGTTCCATCCTGTATGAGAGAGGCTCCCTGGATGTATGAGAGAGGCTCCCTGGATGTTCCATCCTATATGACCTCCTTGACATCCCATGCGATCATTTACGCCATGAAATATATGATTTGATGAAGATTTCCCTTCATTTTCAGACTGTGGTTTCAATGCTCACAAGAAGTGTTCAGAGAAGGTACCCAACGACTGCATGCCCGACATGAAGTTTATCAAGCGCTGCTTTGGCATTGACTTGACAACGTTAGTCAAGGCTCAGAACACAGCTATCCCGGTGGTGGTCACCATGTGTATAAAGGAAATAGAATCTCGAGGTAAAGTGGATTTTTGAAACATGACATTTTTTTAAAGGGGGTGTACAGGCAGAAGCTCGGGGGCAAATAGTTGGTGTTCAGGTGACTATCATGCACACTTCAGGGACAAGGTTTAGTTTGATTCTGTGATGAATACATTCCTCGTCAAAGTGGGAATAGGTCTGATGTACTCGGAGATGAAGAGACCTCTGGTAGTAACTTTGTGTAACTTAATCTGACCTACCAGGCTCCTGCCTATACTCTCCCATTAAAACCACAAAAAGTTGTTAGTTTTTGGGCCGATATATTCCTCATGCAAATGTACTGTGAGATAGGAGAGACATCTGTTGGTGACTTGGTGTAACAAATTCAGTCACCCCAGGGTGTATTAAGTCACCCCCAGGGCGTATTCAGTCACCCCCAGGGCGTATTAAGTCACCCCCAGGGCGTATTCAGTCACCCCCAGGGCGTATTAAGTCACCCCCAGGGTGTATTAAGTCACCCCCAGGGTGTATTCAGTCACCCCCAGGGTGTATTCAGTCACCCCCAGGGTGTATTCAGTCACCCCCAGGGTGTATTCAGTCACCCCCAGGGCGTATTCAGTCACCCCAGGGTGTATTAAGTCACCCCCAGGGTGTATTAAGTCACCCCCAGGGTGTATTCAGTCACCCCCAGGGTGTATTCAGTCACCCCCAGGGTGTATTAAGTCACCCCCAGGGTGTATTAAGTCACCCCCAGGGTGTATTAAGTCACCCCCAGGGTGTATTCAGTCACCCCCAGGGTGTATTCAGTCACCCCCAGGGTGTATTCAGTCACCCCCAGGGTGTATTCAGTCACCCCCAGGGTGTATTCAGTCACCCCCAGGGCGTATTCAGTCACCCCCAGGGCGTATTCAGTCACCCCCAGGGTGTATTCAGTCACCCCAGGGTGTATTCAGTCACCCCCAGGGTGTATTCAGTCACCCCAGGGTGTATTCAGTCACCCCCACGGTGTATTCAGTCACCCCCAGGGTGTATTCAGTCACCCCCACGGTGTATTCAGTCACCCCCAGGGTGTATTCAGTCACCCCCAGGGCGTATTCAGTCACCCCAGGGTGTATTAAGTCACCCCCAGGGTGTATTCAGTCACCCCCAGGGTGTATTAAGTCACCCCCAGGGTGTATTCAGTCACCCCCAGGGTGTATTCAGTCACCCCCAGGGTGTATTAAGTCACCCCCAGGGTGTATTAAGTCACCCCCAGGGTGTATTAAGTCACCCCCAGGGTGTATTCAGTCACCCCCAGGGTGTATTCAGTCACCCCCAGGGTGTATTCAGTCACCCCCAGGGTGTATTCAGTCACCCCCAGGGTGTATTCAGTCACCCCAGGGTGTATTCAGTCACCCCCAGGGCGTATTCAGTCACCCCCAGGGTGTATTCAGTCACCCCCAGGGTGTATTCAGTCACCCCAGGGTGTATTCAGTCACCCCCAGGGTGTATTCAGTCACCCCAGGGTGTATTCAGTCACCCCCAGGGTGTATTCAGTCACCCCAGGGTGTATTCAGTCACCCCCACGGTGTATTCAGTCACCCCCAGGGTGTATTCAGTCACCCCCAGGGTGTATTCAGTCACCCCCAGGGTGTATTCAGTCACCCCCAGGGTGTATTCAGTCACCCCCACGGTGTATTCAGTCACCCCCAGGGTGTATTCAGTCACCCCCAGGGTGTATTCAGTCACCCCCAGGGTGTATTCAGTCACCCCAGGGTGTATTCAGTCACCCCCAGGGTGTATTAAGTCACCCCAGGGTGTATTCAGTCACCCCCAGGGCGTATTAAGTCACCCCCAGGGCGTATTCAGTCACCCCAGGGTGTATTCAGTCACCCCCAGGGTGTATTCAGTCACCCCCACGGTGTATTCAGTCACCCCCAGGGTGTATTCAGTCACCCCCAGGGTGTATTCAGTCACCCCAGGGTGTATTCAGTCACCCCCAGGGTGTATTCAGTCACCCCCAGGGTGTATTCAGTCACCCCCACGGTGTATTCAGTCACCCCCAGGGTGTATTCAGTCACCCCCAGGGTGTATTCAGTCACCCCCAGGGTGTATTCAGTCACCCCCACGGTGTATTCCTCCTCCAAGGCGGTTCGAGCTTTCTCATGTGCCACTGTGGTTAGGTGCCATTTGGGGTCATTGGCCTAGTGACTCCATCTTTGACCAGAGGTCGAGACCATCTGCTCATGATGAAACAGTGGTGATCCTTCCGGGAGTCAAACTCGCGACCACCTGTTTATAAGGCCGGGGCTATAACCACTATGCCACTGATCTCCCTAGTCTTGAGGCTCCACAGATGTTAGAAATTGGCTTCAGCTGCTTCAAAATATAGCGTTTATTCCATAATTTCAGGTGTTGACGCTGAGGGCTTGTATCGTGTGGCTGGTTTCCATGACGACGTAGAGGCAATCAAATTAGCATTTGACAAAGGTGAGTCGTGAAATGAGAGTTGATCACATCTCTGACTAGCTGTCAGGAGGTCCCTGGTTCAATCCCAAGGTCTCTTTGTCTTACATGCCTTATTCCACCCAGGTGTACCAGTCAGAAACGCTCAGACTGTAGTGCTGAGCAGCTCATGGTGAGGATTCACCTCAGACTTGAGAATGAATAATAACCTCTTGAAAGATGAGCTTCAGGTCAACATTTTTATGTCTCGATTCCAAAACGCCTCTGGCCGCATCGGTAAGAGGTCACCAGCGGGCCTTGGCCTAAGCCACTGGGATCATATGTGGCACATAGGTGGTGTTAACTACAACCCCTTCAAATTAAAACCGTGTTTGCTCTGACCTCTGAATCCATAATAAATGTCATCATCTCCTATTCTCTCTCCAGATGGCGAGAATACAGATATATCATGTGCGGTTTACGAGGACCTCAACACCATTGGCAGTGTGCTCAAGTCCTACTTTAGAGAGTTACCCATTCCATTAGTCACGTTTGAGAGCTATCCCCTATTCATCGAGGCTGTCAGTAAGTTGTCAAAAATACATTTGTAGGCCTATTACAGGCCAAGGCTCTGTTACACTGAGTCCCTCCTGACTTCTAAGTCCCTCCTTAAGGCCCACCTATTTGCAGCTGCCTTCAGGAAAGAAAGCGCTCTAGACTACCCATCTGCTGAGTAATTGGAGCACTTTATAGATACCAATATTGGTTGATTGATTGATTGATTAGGACCTTCAGTATTTAGCCCGGAAATTTCTCATATAGTACTGAAAGCCATTACAATTTTACCTCAGTAAACAATAAGGATGATGGTCACTTATAAAAATACTGAAAAGTCCTGATATTTTGGTCAAAAGTACAGCAGAAAAGGATTTTTTCAGAACGGTTCCTGAGAACTCTCGTCAAGGTCTGGCATCTCTGTCGTTTGTTTAAAGGACCAGTGGCATTATTACCCAGCCGTCAGCTGCCCAGTAACCTCCCACTCTACAGTAGTAGTCATATCCCAACACTTTGGGCCAACTTACGGATGTATATCACTGGCACCCTCTCCACAGAAATCATGTTATTATCATGCTAGTCCTCTCTTTAACTGGAAAACATCTTTGCGACTGTTTTGAGCATGATGATATCATGTTCAATCATCCATCCATCGCGCTCACACTTGTGTTTTGATTTCAGGAAAAGACGGTTTAGACCAAGACGAGAGGTTGCAGATGGTGTATCACGCGACCGGCAAACTGCCACCTGCTCACTACCAGACATTAAAATACTTGATGGCTCATTTAGGGAGGTAAGCAATCCTAAATACACCTCCACTACAATGTAGGATGGGTTTGCATGTATTATACACAGCACCTCATTTTCATGGCAGCGGTCGTGATTTTTGCATAAAGATATCGACAACATGATCAAGTTTCATGTGCTGTGGATTTGACTGATCAGAGCAACACCTGAACGTCCCTGCTGTTGCTTGATTCTTGACTGATCAGAGCAACACCTGAACGTCCCTGCTGTTGCTTGATTCTTGACGGATCAGAGCAACACCTGAACATCCCTGCTGTTGCTTGATTCTTGACTGATCAGAGCAACACCTGAATGTCCCTGCTGTTGCTTGATTCTTGACTGATCAGAGCAACACCTGAACATCCCTGCTGTTGCTTGATTCTTGACGGATCAGAGCAACACCTGAACATCCCTGCTGTTGCTTGATTCTTGACTGATCAGAGCAACACCTGAACATCCCTGCTGTTGCTTGATTCTTGACTGATCAGAGCAACACCTGAATGTCCCTGCTGTTGCTTGATTCTTGACTGATCAGAGCAACACCTGAATGTCCCTGCTGTTGCTTGATTCTTGACGGATCAGAGCAACACCTGAATGTCCCTGCTGTTGCTTGATTCTTGACGGATCAGAGCAACACCTGAACGTCCCTGCTGTTGCTTGATTCTTGACTGATCAGAGCAACACCTGAACGTCCCTGCTGTTGCTTGATTCTTGACTGATCAGAGCAACACCTGAACGTCCCTGCTGTTGCTTGATTCTTGACTGATCAGAGCAACACCTGAACATCCCTGCTGTTGCTTGATTCTTGACTGATCAGAGCAACACCTGAATGTCCCTGCTGTTGCTTGATTCTTGACTGATCAGAGCAACACCTGAACGTCCCTGCTGTTGCTTGATTCTTGACGGATCAGAGCAACACCTGAACATCCCTGCTGTTGCTTGATTCTTGACTGATCAGAGCAACACCTGAACATCCCTGCTGTTGCTTGATTCTTGACTGATCAGAGCAACACCTGAATGTCCCTGCTGTTGCTTGATTCTTGACTGATCAGAGCAACACCTGAATGTCCCTGCTGTTGCTTGATTCTTGACTGATCAGAGCAACAACTGAATGTCCCTGCTGTTGCTTGATTCTTGACGGATCAGAGCAACACCTGAATGTCCCTGCTGTTGCTTGATTCTTGACTGATCAGAGCAACACCTGAACGTCCCTGCTGTTGCTTGATTCTTGACTGATCAGAGCAACACCTGAACATCCCTGCTGTTGCTTGATTCTTGACTGATCAGAGCAACACCTGAATGTCCCTGCTGTTGCTTGATTCTTGACTGATCAGAGCAACACCTGAACATCCCTGCTGTTGCTTGATTCTTGACTGATCAGAGCAACAACTGAACATCCCTGCTGTTGCTTGATTCTTGACTGATCAGAGCAACAACTGAACATCCCTGCTGTTGCTTGATTCTTGACTGATCAGAGCAACACCTGAACGTCCCTGCTGTTGCTTGATTCTTGACGGATCAGAGCAACACCTGAACATCCCTGCTGTTGCTTGATTCTTGACTGATCAGAGCAACACCTGAACGTCCCTGCTGTTGCTTGATTCTTGACGGATCAGAGCAACACCTGAACGTCCCTGCTGTTGCTTGATTCTTGACGGATCAGAGCAACACCTGAACGTCCCTGCTGTTGCTTGATTCTTGACGGATCAGAGCAACACCTGAACGTCCCTGCTGTTGCTTGATTCTTGACGGATCAGAGCAACACCTGAACATCCCTGCTGTTGCTTGATTCTTGACTGATCAGAGCAACACCTGAACGTCCCTGCTGTTGCTTGATTCTTGACGGATCAGAGCAACACCTGAACGTCCCTGCTGTTGCTTGATTCTTGACGGATCAGAGCAACACCTGAACGTCCCTGCTGTTGCTTGATTCTTGACGGATCAGAGCAACACCTGAACGTCCCTGCTGTTGCTTGATTCTTGACGGATCAGAGCAACAACTGAACATCCCTGCTGTTGCTTGATTCTTGACGGATCAGAGCAACACCTGAACGTCCCTGCTGTTGCTTGATTCTTGACTGATCAGAGCAACACCTGAATGTCCCTGCTGTTGCTTGATTCTTGACGGATCAGAGCAACACCTGAACGTCCCTGCTGTTGCTTGATTCTTGACTGATCAGAGCAACACCTGAATGTCCCTGCTGTTGCTTGATTCTTGACTGATCAGAGCAACACCTGAATGTCCCTGCTGTTGCTTGATTCTTGACTGATCAGAGCAACAACTGAATGTCCCTGCTGTTGCTTGATTCTTGACTGATCAGAGCAACACCTGAACGTCCCTGCTGTTGCTTGATTCTTGACTGATCAGAGCAACACCTGAATGTCCCTGCTGTTGCTTGATTCTTGACGGATCAGAGCAACACCTGAATGTCCCTGCTGTTGCTTGATTCTTGACTGATCAGAGCAACACCTGAATGTCCCTGCTGTTGCTTGATTCTTGACTGATCAGAGCAACACCTGAACATCCCTGCTGTTGCTTGATTCTTGACGGATCAGAGCAACACCTGAACATCCCTGCTGTTGCTTGATTCTTGACTGATCAGAGCAACACCTGAACATCCCTGCTGTTGCTTGATTCTTGACGGATCAGAGCAACACCTGAACATCCCTGCTGTTGCTTGATTCTTGACTGATCAGAGCAACAACTGAATGTCCCTGCTGTTGCTTGATTCTTGACTGATCAGAGCAACACCTGAATGTCCCTGCTGTTGCTTGATTCTTGACTGATCAGAGCAACACCTGAATGTCCCTGCTGTTGCTTGATTCTTGACTGATCAGAGCAACAACTGAATGTCCCTGCTGTTGCTTGATTCTTGACTGATCAGAGCAACACCTGAATGTCCCTGCTGTTGCTTGATTCTTGACGGATCAGAGCAACACCTGAATGTCCCTGCTGTTGCTTGATTCTTGACGGATCAGAGCAACACCTGAATGTCCCTGCTGTTGCTTGATTCTTGACTGATCAGAGCAACAACTGAACATCCCTGCTGTTGCTTGATTCTTGACGGATCAGAGCAACAACTGAATGTCCCTGCTGTTGCTTGATTCTTGACTGATCAGAGCAACAACTGAATGTCCCTGCTGTTGCTTGATTCTTGACGGATCAGAGCAACAACTGAACATCCCTGCTGTTGCTTGATTCTTGATATTCTTGTGTTTTCAGGGTCGTCGAGAAGCAAAGAGTTAACATGATGAGCCCTGAAAACTTAGCGATTGTATACGCACCCACGTTACTACGGTCGCCAGATACGGACCCCCTGTCAAGCCTCACAGCGGCCAAATATGAACGCAACTTAATGGAACTGATGATCTCGCATCAAGACATATTGTTCACCCAATAATGAACTTCCTGCCATAGCCACTTCTAGTGTTAGTTATCGGGACTACTCAGACACAAGGCGAAACTCGGAATGAATGAAAGTCTTACTTTACATAGAGTCACTCAGTCACGTGTTGGATGTGAATAGATGTTTTTTGAGACATGTGTGTAGTGGTTGGGGGGGGTATCCTTAGCAACAAAGGGTAGCAGATTTTGCACGTGTTTGACCAGGAGACGGACGGAAGCAGTTCTCATTTTAGCCAAATGGGCAGGAATACAACATTTATTTTAGCGCTACAAGGCAAAACGATCCAAGTCGTATGGTAAATGCAAAGGACTAAGGTCATTTTGTCTTGCTGGCCTTCATTTTAGGGTTACTCTCATGAATAAACCAATCTAATGTCTGAAAGTCTTTAAGCACGTTCCAGTATTCTTCCAGTTTCGAGCAAGAAATCAAATCAAAAGTAGTCTTCTATTGAGTTGAGTATGATTGTGTGATGTTGCCACTGAGAATGTGAGACCAGCTCTGGATAGTGTGTGGTGCTGTCTTACTGGCCAGCAAACAGGTGGCCATGAGGATGACGTTAAGTCAGTCAAACACTGCAAAAACATGACATCTACTGGTGACATCATCTTTCATCTTCGCGTTTACAGATAATGGCAAGATATATGACCATGAAAAGGGATATTACTGCTGTGTGGTTGTCAAAATATGAGATTGAAAGTAAAATGGAACCTCTCTTAGCGGACAACTCTCTATTAAGGACAACCTTTTTATTAAGGATGCTAATTTTGGTCCCAAACTGATAATTTCCATTCAATTCGACCTCTCTAATCAGGACACCTCTCTATAAAAGACAGCACTTGTCAGTCCTGTGGGTGTCCTTAATAGAGAGGTTCTACTGTAGTAAGTACACAAAGTGACAATATCTCCAAACCACGAAAAAAGCAGCAATGAATATTTGTGGGTTTACTGTAATAATCAGTCATTTTTCATCTTTTGACCCCTCTGGTAAAATTTCCAAAATATCCCGTTTGCACCAAAATGAAGGGTTAAGAGTTGATATAACTGACTGACGAGAAAGTTATGGAGGAGACTGCTATGTATGTTGTTGCTTTAATTTATAAATAATCGTGAAAGAAACATAACCTGTCTGTCAAACCATATCACCTGCATACTTAGTCGTCACATGAATATTCAGATTTCATTGTCTGTATATTTGAGTATTCATTACATGATAAACTGGAACATGTATATTCATTGCCCTGCTGTGCCTGGAAAGTGCATTATTTTTCCTACAAATTTGCATGTATTTATAAACTCTGTATATTTAACTTGTGTACATTTGGTTTAGATGAAAATATTAGTTGAGATTAATGTGGAAAAATAGTCACTTTTGCCAAATGAGATGTCTGTGTGGTTGCGGCCCAGAAACTGTTATATCTGTGTCTGTCTGGTTTGGGCCCAGAATCTGTCTTATCATGTGTCTGTCTGGTTTGGGCCCAGAATCTGTCTTATCATGTGTCTGTCTGGTTTGGGCCCAGAATCTGTCTTATCATGTGTCTGTCTGGTTTGGGCCTAGAATCTGTCTTATCATGAGTGGGCGTGTGGCCCAAAATCTGTATATCTTGACCAATTATGAGATCTTGCCTATGGACTGGGAGTTTTTAAGGCCAAATTGAAAACCGTACTGTAATGATATTAACCCACCCTGAGTGAAGGGGAGACTGCCAAGGGATCAGTGCATGTTTTACGCATTCAGAGGCTAGAATTGAACAGGGCCCCTTGCCATACATACCTTGGGTTGTTCTGCGTCTGGTCACTGGGTGCTCAAGGCTAGGGTATGACTGCGAGGTCGCACAATATGTCTTTATTCTAACACCTTCCTTGCAATGTACTGATGTTTTCCAGGTCAAATGCATTGCGCCTGGTTTTGGCCGCAGCAGGTGAATGACTAGGTGCCTTTGAGATGGACGTACTTTTCCCTTCACTGCGCAGTCTGGTGGCTTGGGTTGCTCACCAAATGACCAGGGAGGTTTCATTTCACCTAATGCCTTAGTGAGGCACCTGGTTGCAGCAGACCTTTCAGCTTCATTTCATTTCTGAAGGGGAAGGTGGATGAATTTCAGAAATTTTCAAATCCTACGATGTTTTATTTTTGTACAAAATCCCATATTTATGGGAATCTTGTACATGACGATGTTTGTTTTTTATTTATTTTATCATTGTGTGCTATCTGTTGTTTTAACTCTTGGAGGGTTCCATATTTTGTTGGCCAAGTCTGTTCTTGAATTGGTTTACATCGTGGGTAGCTGAGATACTTTCTAAACATGCGACACCAGGTGAAGATTCTCCGCTATGCGGTACGCACATGGTTTAGTGTGTATATTTGCCACTGAATGGCGCTGCCTGTGGTGGTTGGTGTTCACCAACATATCCAGCATCCCCTTTGTAAACTAATTCATGACCTTTCTCTTGATGATTTCAAACATGGCATCAGAAACTGTTTTTTTCTGTCTCGGCTCAGTACTTATAAAGTGCCCCACAACGGGCGATTTAGATTGCAATGATTTGCAAGAAGTATTACCGCAACAAGCATAAAAAGATCACTTGTCTGATGGAAAAGCCTATTATATTATTGAGGCCACCACCATTCTTGTCGAAGGCACCAGCGATGACCACCGTAATTTTTGTCGCAGGCACCAGCGATGACCACCGTGATTCTTGTCACAGCCACCAACAATGACCCTCGCAAACATGAGATTTTTAGCGCATGTGATCACGATTGAAGGTCCTGCAGACAACAGATGGCACATGCATTCGACAGCACTTTAAGAGAGTGCTGCATGATCACTCTTGTGCACATCCTGGCTTTCGCCATCAAGGTCTTAATTCCTCATATCACCAACGGATGCAAGGCAATATCATTTCTCTCAGTGCTGCAAGTTTCATCAGGTTTTTTGGGCCGAGCCTACTAAAAGGATACTGATGTCACATGCACACTGGTTTAATGATTTATGACATCTGGCCTTCTTTTATTGACCAATAAACGTTTTAACAATGCTGATGCTCCAGGGAGAAATGGGTCGAGACGATGTTAGCCTTGCACTTACCAAGTTCAGAGTTACTGTAAAGGGGCGCTCCTGTGATGCATCAGAAAGTATACACAAATATTCTAAACTAAAAAATTGATTTTGCGCTTTTTTCAATGTTTATCTGTTGTGCCATTTGCACACGCGGGAATTTTAAAAACATTGCCAGCACTGTATTATGCAACAGTGAATGTAACACTTGTACCCCCTGGTCAGTGTTGACTGCCGATTGCCTGACTAGGGGGAGTACAGGGTTTACATTGACGGTGCATTATCCCGAGACACTCATGCATGTGCTTCACTGATTTTCTCCAAACATCTTCCAACTTGTTTTGGTTCTATGCGGAGCACACTTGTCATCGAAGTGTTGTCATCCTTTTGTCATCCCCATAAGAGTATTGGAAGGAAACTTTCTATATTGAGCAAATGTTAAATGGCTGAAGTATAAAGTGCACAATAAAGATATGATATATGAAGATAACAAATTGTTTATAATTTGTTTCAGAAAGATTACATTTTCCGAAATACACGTCTGACCAAGTATTCTTGGCGTTCAACCACTTCTTGGACTTGGAGCTCAACCACTTCTTGGACTTGGAGCTCAACCACTTCTTTGACTTGGAGCTCAACCACTTCTTGGACTTGGAGCTCAACCACTTCTTGGACTTGGAGCTCAACCACTTCTTGGACTTGGAGCTCAACCACTTCTTGGACTTGGAGCTCAACCACTTCTTGGACTTGGAGCTCAACCACTTCTTGGACTTGGAGCTCAACCAAAAATGATGCTGGTCACCTTTGAGAAGGAGGGGTTAGAACTCCAGCCAGTATATCCAATACTGACGGCCAGTTAGCAGCGATTTACTTGATAATATTTTGTTACGGTTGTAGCGCTTTTCCAAGTTTCCCTGACCCGGCAACTTTAGGATACAAATATACCATCTAGTTTACCCCGTCGTTATCCCAGAAATTGATATGGAGCTTCGAAGAGCTGCAGAGTAATCAACTGAAATCCCAGCCATTAGCATCCTGATAATAACCAGTGGTTTTAAATATATTCTGCCTCGCGAATGAGGTAGGAGTATCAAAAACCTGATCTCAGGATTGGCCAGTAGGGGAAACGAGTAGGCCCTCGGCCGATAGTTGATGAACAGGGCATTTCTTGATTGTGGAACTGATGGATCTTCCATAACGTTAAAGGGACAACTTGGGCTATGCTTTACCTGACCAGGAGGATAGTGTGTCAACTTGACACCATGCGCCGCCACTTGTAGTACACTGATGCCGTTCTCTGACAATGATTATCACCAGTGTTGGAAGGCAGTTTTGGGCATGGCTTGCGAATTACAAGCAGGCTTAAGGTTACACCCCGTTCTCGGGCATTGTTTATTGCAGATCAAAGAGTTTTCATAAATCCTCTTTGGAGAAGTTGCGGTCCTGCTGGAAGCTGTTTTTTGTACATATGCCCAAGTTGGCCTTTTAAACTCCAATACACAGTCTATTGTCGTTAACAAAAGCCCGCTCGCACCTTGGCCTTAATTGCCACGGTCCTACAGGACACATCTTGATAACACTGACCCCAGGAAGCATCTTTCATGGAGGACGATAGGCCTTAACCAGCAAGTGTCTGCAGCACTAACCGCTGCCCGAATGACAACTTGGCAAGTACAGCTTCCCCTAATAGCATAAGCAATAGAGGAAGACGACGGGGAAATAATTAGGAGGAATGGAGCGGAGGCACCAAACCCATGGTAATGAAGCTTAAGAGAGGTCAGAGGAAGATGGCAGGGAAATATGAGGAGGACCAGTGGGACAATAACAACCTAGGTCATGTTGCTGAAGAGAGGTCAGAGAAAGACGGCAGAGAAATATGAGGAGGACCAGTGGGACAACAACAACCCAGGTCATGTTGCTGAAGAGAGGTCAGAGGAAGACGGCAGGGAAATATGAGAAGGACCAGTGGGACAACAACAACCCAGGTCATGTTGCTGAAGAGAAGTCAGAGGAAGACGGCAGGGAAATATGAGAAGGACCAGTGGGACAACAACCCAGGTCATGTTGCTGAAGAGAGGTCAGAGGAAGACGGCAGGGAAATATGAGGAGGACCAGTGGGACAATAACAACCCAGGTCATGATGCTGAAGAGAGGTCAGAGGAAGACGGCAGGGAAATATGAGAAGGACCAGTGGGACAACAACAACCCAGGTCATGATGCTGAAGAGAGGTCAGAGGAAGACGGCAGGGAAATATGAGAAGGACCAGTGGGACAACAACAACCCAGGTCATGTTGCTGAAGAGAGGTCAGAGGAAGACGGCAGGGAAATATGAGAAGGACCAGTGGGACAACAACAACCCAGGTCATGTTGCTGAAGAGAGGTCAGAGGAAGACGGCAGGGAAATATGAGGAGGACCAGTGGGACAATAACAACCCAGAACATGTTGCTGAAGAGAAGTCAGAGGAAGACGGCAGGGAAATATGAGAAGGACCAGTGGGACAACAACAACCAAGGTCATGATGCTGAAGAGAGGTCAGAGGAAGACGGCAGGGAAATATGAGAAGGACCAGTGGGACAACAACAACCCAGGTCATGTTGCTGAAGAGAGGTCAGAGGAAGACGGCAGGGAAATATGAGGAGGACCAGTGGGACAATAACAACCCAGGTCATGTTGCTGAAGAGAGGTCAGAGGAAGACGGCAGGGAAATATGAGAAGGACCAGTAGGACAACAACAACCCAGGTCATATTGCTGAAGAGAGGTCAGAGGAAGACGGCAGGGAAATATGAGAAGGACCAGTGGGACAAAAACAACCCAGGTCATGATGCTGAAGAGAGGTCAGAGGAAGACGGCAGGGAAATATGAGAAGGACCAGTGGGACAACAACAACCCAGGTCATGATGCTGAAGAGAGGTCAGAGGAAGACGGCAGGGAAATATGAGAAGGACCAGTGGGACAATAACAACCCAGGTCATGATGCTGAAGAGAGGTCAGAGGAAGACGGCAGGGAAATATGAGGAGGACCAGTGGGACAATAACAACCCAGGTCATGATGCTGAAGAGAGGTCAGAGGAAGACGGTAGGGAAATATCAGGAGGAGCAGTGGGACAATAACAACCCAGGTCATGTTGCTGAAGAGAGGTCAGAGGAAGACGGCAGGGAAATATGAGAAGGACCAGTGGGACAATAACAACCCAGGTCATGATGCTGAAGAGAGGTCAGAGGAAGACGGCAGGGAAATATGAGGAGGACCAGTGGGACAATAACAACCCAGGTCATGATGCTGAAGAGAGGTCAGAGGAAGACGGTAGGGAAATATCAGGAGGAGCAGTGGGACAATAACAACCCAGGTCATGTTGCTGAAGAGAGGTCAGAGGAAGACGGCAGGGAAATATGAGAAGGACCAGTGGGACAACAACCCAGGTCATGTTGCTGAAGAGAGGTCAGAGGAAGACGGCAGGGAAATATGAGGAGGACCAGTGGGACAATAACAACCCAGGTCATGTTGCTGAAGAGAGGTCAGAGGAAGACGGCAGGGAAATATGAGGAGGACCAGTGGGACAATAACAACCCAGGTCATGTTGCTGAAGAGAGGTCAGAGGAAGACGGCAGGGAAATATGAGGAGGACCAGTGGGACAATAACAACCCAGGTCATGTTGCTGAAGAGAGGTCAGAGGAAGACGGCAGGGAAATATGAGAAGGACCAGTGGGACAACAACAACCCAGGTCATGATGCTGAAGAGAGGTCAGAGGAAGACGGCAGGGAAATGTGAGGACAATTACTTACACTGGCATGGTGCTGGACTCAAATTTGCTGACAGCAAATTTCTCTGTTCTAGTTTACTCCCATTAATTTCTCAGAGAGGTAACGTATTGCAGTGACAGGTCGTCAGAAAGCCGCTGTCAATTCTGAGACAAATTTCCTGTCCAACGCCCGTTTGTCAAGTTATCAAAAAAATCTTGCAAATATGGCTTAGTTCGTCTCAAAAAGTAACAGGTGTGTCTGTCATTTGACTTGGAGATATAAAGATCGAGAAGAGCATCTGTATTCGACACATCTTTGTTCTGCGTCAACTGGGATTCTAATTGTAAGTACATATTTCTAACACTGATATAGGGTTGAATTCGCACTTGTTTGGCACAATGCTATTCACAGTTACATTCTAGAGTTAAACACGAACATGCCGACACTTGTAGTATTTTCTATAAACGATATCTCCAGAAATCCGTCTTGAATTCAACCAATTCTGCCAGTGATCTGTGATATGGCCGGTTCGTTAATTCATGTGTTCTTGTGACGTGTAATACGCGTCCTTTCGTCAAGGACCCTTCCAGAAAGAACGTCAGCTTTGCGGTATTCAGACGCGCGTTTGTGCAACAAATTCGCTCTCTTCGTGGATCACAATCGCGAATGAACTACGTTATCGATGTATGTGTACTTATGTTGTAAATAATGATTAATTTAAACCCGCTTTGCATGAGTAGCGCAGGAATAATATCTTTTTTATTAAAACATAACAAGAATGTCATTTCATTCAAGTTGCAGGCAGCGCTCGATACGTATACACAGAGTTATTGTATAAATGCTGTAAACGGGATTGGCTAAAAAGACTCCGGGTCCGAGACAGTTGAAGGAGCAACGCATTGACAATAATGCATTCATCCCTAGAGACGATCGCTGCACTGTGGTGTTATCGGATTATTTATATTTCAAGTTCATAGGAATTTGGTGATGGAAACGTCAACTCAGTGTAGAGTGTGGGATATGAGAGAGCAGCAGGCAGCATGGGAATGCCCCTATATACCAAATAACTCCATCGATCTTCTAACGGTGGTGTACCGTGAGTTGTTTTAAAAATTTTCCACGCCTAATCGTAATCATGAAATTCGTTTTTTTCAGGTCCACTCACAATTTCTACCATCTGTCGTAACTGCAATCTGAGACAAATCTACACCATGAAGGTAACTACACAGGCAAAAACTTCTGTAAAGATCTAGTATTTACGAAACATTAGTTTAGAAATCTCTCTATATAGAACATGGTAAACACGATAATTACCGTCACAGATTCTGTAATAGACCATTTTTTTCCTCTGGGCTTTCATGGTGAAGCCAGGTGGTGGTACACACAATATCATCATGATTTCTATATATGGACCAGTTAGTTATTTCCTCTGGGTTTTCATGGTAAGACCAGCCTAAGCAGTTGAATTCATTGTTTTTTGGCACCTTTCAGATGCAAGGACTCGGCCAAATATGTGAACGTCTGGCAGACATCTTACTACATTCAAACTGACATGCATGCATGCATAAAAACCCTAACGGCCAAGTTAGAAAACACTAACGCCCGACCACCAAACGACCAACTGCACTTGAAAAATGATAGACACCCCGCGACTGGTCTTACTTGACTACTCTCGTGAAAAGAAAAATGAAAAATATTCCTCTAGCGGGTTCGAACTGGGAATTCTCGCCACTTGATCCTTGCCGTCTTACCAACTATGCCATGAGGCCGTTGTTGTCAATGAATATATTTTTCAGTATTTCATTTCACGTACAAGCTTGAGAGAATGGCGTCTTTTGTGCCATCTGTACCATTTTCAGTTTCAAAGTGGCCTTTAAAATTTGCCCTTTTACAATATTGGCAAAGTGAATTCATAAGATACATAATCAGGAGATGAACAGGACACCCTGTGATGATTATAGGAGCACGTAGCTATTTTTCCAGTTATAAAGATGCAAAACAATTTCCCGCTTTGCTAATATTCAAACCATGCGTGTATTGAGGAACTGTCTGATTAGGTGGCATTCGATTTCCAACAATGATCGCTTAAGGTCGTAATGGCCATTTATAGTAAGACATACTGTATACGTTGCATTTGCTGGCCACCACAAGAAGACCAGAATAGGCCTATATTACTCCTTATACATGTTTTAGGCCTTCATAGATCAACTGCATTGTCAGGGAATGAGGTCTAGGCCTGTGGGAAAAACTGACATCATAACACATTGATTTGAACACACGGGGCTTTATTGGAGAGCATTACCCTATCAATCTCACTCATCTAAATCTTCAAGAAAATGAAGATCATCTTCGGGATTTTCGGCATCAACTTCAAAGTGTACCTCATCATTTTGATGAGGCGGATTTTCTTGATTGCCTTCAAGCCCACTCACTCTCCATGCTGTATTGATTGCTTCTGGGTCAATTCTCTCCCAGGCAGTTGATACCATCTGAATTACAGCATCCCTGGTGATTTGTGGGGAACGACCATGAATGTCATTGTTCTCAATTTTCCACTCCTTCCATAGGCGTCTCATTGTACATTTGAAGCTGCGGATGATGGTCAGATCCAAAGGTTGTACCAGTGAGGTACATCTCCCTGGTATCAGCCCTATGAACCCGGGGGCGTCCTCTACATGGTCACGCACTTGTTGATGCCGGTGCGCTGGGAACATGTCCCAAATTAGGAGGAATGGAAAGTTGTCTCCCACAAACGGTATGAGGCAATCATTTACCCAAGCAATCAGTGTCTGCCAACTTGCCCAGCCTGTTTGCGAGCCCGTTACCCGCACACCATCGGGGGCAGTTGCCCGAAGTCGAGCGATTTCTGGACCATCATCGCGCAGACCCTTGAAAATTATACTTGCAGGGAGTTTTCTCCCACACGCAGTCATCGCTAAAGTCACCGTACACCCTAATTTTACATTTCCTCGCAAAGTTCGTATGTCCACTTGTTTCAAACCTTGCAAAGAGTACGTGTACGTGGGTGCGATGTCCCAAAGAACAAAAGTTTCATCCATGTTGACGATAATCTGTATTCCATTATCATTGATAATGTTTCGGACCTCATTTTGAAATGCCGTTACCAACTCTGCAGCATTGCGCGGTATTGATGTAGAGTCTTTGCAAGTCTTCCTGTAGCTAATACCATGACGAGTCAAGAAACCTTGTAACCATCCACTTGATGCTGAAAATGGTATGAGATGAGGGCGCAGTTCCATCCAATGTTCTCTCTCTTCCTCAGGAAGATCGTGCCACCAAATGTTGAAGAACCGTTCACCCTGGAACATCAGGTCACTCCCAGCCGGAAGACCATGTTCTCGACGCTGTAGGAACCAATCATTTAAGAGTCTCTCTACCTCTGGCCATCTACCTGAAATGAGAGAGGAAAATCGTAAGGGCCACATCACCTGCGGGCCTACCAGCCCCCACCTACATTTCACCTCATTCACCTGATTCATTTCCCCGATGCACCAAGGTCACCAGGATAACTTACCTGTGCCATCAATTCCATGTTGCCTTAGCCTTTGCATCTGTCGCAATCTGTATGTGGATTCTCGGTGTCTCTCGCGCAATTCATCCTCCTCCTGTATCCATCGCGCAATGGTCCTTAGATATGCCACGTAGCTGTCCATATTCTGAAGGAGTAATCCCATTTGGCCTTGCAATGTTCAGCTCATGGTACTCATCAAGTCGCCTGATACGAATATCTAATGAGTAGGCGTTCAGTCTGCGAGGAATTACGACATTTTCATTATCACCAACAGCATCATTTTCATTACGGTCCTCCTCAGCTCCATTCCCATTGTCCATGCACCAAAGACGGTGCGAAATCAGGAGAAAAAGAATTACAAGCCTTTACAAGTCCTTACAAGCATGCTGACAACATCAACTGCCTTGGCCTCAACATCTTGCTTATCAATATTGCATAAGATTGTTTTCAAAGGCCTAACTTTCATTGAAAGTTAATGTCAGTGTGCCAGCAGACTGCTGACAGGGCAATCCGTAGCTTCCAAAATTATTATACAACATTTCAGTGAATGGTGACAAATGGAACTCTCCTCGTGGCCTTAAACATGTATAAGGAGTAATATAGCCTATTCTGGTCTTCTTGTGGTGGCCAGCAAATGCAACGTATACAGTATATGAACTGATGCTCATATCTGTGCTCCACATCCAGTGCTCTGTTGGAGAATACGGTAGCGCCACTGCGGCCTACTGGTAGTCTATCTGAGGACGTTTGAAACGTGTTGGACAGGCGTTTTCAGGTATGCCTGCATGTCAGCTTTAATGTCTGTCTGCCATATACCCGATGTCCGAGCGCCTTGTATCATCCTGTGGATCATTGAAACCCACACACATATTGACCCGTGCGAACCTATTTTCACTGTGCCCATATGTGGTCTTCAAGGAATACTCTGATGGTGAACTTTCTGGGTTGTCTTCATTGGCCACTGTGGCCATTTTGGTTCCTGTGTATGTACATGGTTGTACAAGACATACACTCGGGTGTTTATTCAGGAGAACCAACAATGCAGAACATTGTTCTCCCTAAATGTTTTGTCGGCATCGTGTGTGGCTCTGCACCAGACCTCTAAGTCAGATTTCTTCTAATGACAGTTACAACCACAGGATGCACTGACAGTATTATTTGGCATGTTTGGTGACTAAATTCATATATTATTCATATCTTTTGAAGGAATCACCACACTCGGCGCATAATACAATGTATTTCATTGTTTGCAGACTGCCTATATCATAGTTGCGCTGGTGATAGCCATCGGGTTGCTCCAAACTTCGGATGCCCTGTATGTGTGCGGCGGACACATTTTTCCATGTCCCGACTACCAGCGAAAACGCAATGCCATAGCAGCTCGACGATCGTCCAAATTCGAAGTGATGGAAGAGGCGAGTGCAAGAAAACAAGCAGAATAATGAATGCCGTATTGTACAGGTTTCGTTCCACGTGAGTTCGTCACAAGAGTTCAAAATATGATGTATTACCACAATACTAAATAAATCACAAATAGTTATACCAGTCAGCACTGATTTGTTTTTATTTGCTTTTAAAACCTAGTTTTATGTATTCGGAATCCTTGGATCACCATATGTCTATCCTCGAAAGCAATGAAAGGCAGCCTTCCTTCGAGAAATAAGAGAAAACCACTCGCTTCTTCCTAAAAGCAAATAAAGGCATCTGCTTCATTCTTGAAATGAGAGAAAAAATGTCGTTTCTTCCTCGAAAGCAATGAAAGGCAGTTGTTTCTCCCCATAAATGAAAGAAAACTGCGTTGGTCATAGGTTCGATTCTTGATAGTTACTCCTCAGTGAGGTTGTGTGTGTAGTGCCATGGCCAAAAGTTCGATTCTTGATATTTAAGATTCACTCATCAATGTGGTGGTGCGGTACGCCGTGTGACACAGAATACCAAGCTGTCATCCTCTAGGCCAACAGTTCTCTCATAGAGCAGTTAGTGAGTCGTCCGTTAACTCACCGTGTGACACAGGAAACTAAGCCAGAATCCTCTAGATCTGGGCTGTGAGTCGACTGTGGTTCCGCCGTTAGACACAGGATACCAAGCCGCCATCCTCCGGGCCAGTCTCGCAACCACAGCAGTTCTCTGATAGAGCAGATAGTGAGTCAACCGTGGTTCCGCCGTCAGACGAAGGATACCCAGCTGCCATCCTCCGGGCCAGTCTCGCAACCAGAGCAGATCTCTTAGAGAGCAGATAGAGTGTGTCGACCCTTGACTCACCGTGTGAAACAGGATACCAAGCAACAGTCCTCTCGGCCCGTGAGTCGACTGTGGTTCCGCCGTTAGACACAGGTTACTAAGCCGCCATCCTCCGAGCCAGTCTCGCAACCAGAGCAGTTCTCTTATAGAGCAGATAGTGAGTCGACTTTGGACTCACCGTGTGACACAGGATACCCAGCCACAATCCTCTGGGCCTTTGAGTCGACTGTGGTTCCGCCGTTCGACACGGGATACCAAGCCGTATACCTACGGGACAGTCTCGCAACCAGAGCAATTCTCTTATAGAGCAGATAGTGAGTCGACTTTGGACTCACCGTGTGACACAGGATACCAAGCCACAATCCTCTGGGACAGTCTGTCAACCAGAGCAGATCTCTTATAGAGCAGATAGTGAGTAAACTGTGGTCCTACCGTGTGACACAGCATACCAAGCCACAATCCTCTGGGCCAGTCTGGCAACCAGAGCAGTTCTCTTATAAGCGCGCAGCAGTGCATACGACGTCATCCAATGTAAACAATGTTTCTCAAGTCCATGGATTCGTTTCAAATGGCTTAAATTTGACTTAAAATGGCCGCCAGAAGAGATAAACGCGCGAAAGTAGTAACTCGACAATTCTGAGCTCCGAGAGAGAACCACACGATTATTCTCACTGTTTTTTAATCAAACTTCAATTTCTGGGGGGTTACCCCCCGACATATGTGTTTTGATTTTTGATACTTTAGTGATTATATCCAAAAGATGCTTAAAATTGATTTAATCCCGAAATAATGAAGCAAAAGACGGGCAGGCGTTTCGAGAAAAAAAATTTATTTTGAGATTTCAATAAACCTTTTGAACGAATTCCTCATGGGCCGTGGTGGGATCCGAAGACACCTGAAGGAGGAATGTATGTTTTTATGGAGTACCATTGGTTTTACAGATCTTCTGGTTTTTTCTAAAGAATAATCAATATTCGCTTGCAGGCTTTTTACGCTCCCAGGTTCTTTGTTCATCAGTCTGGTGTTCCTCAAGAGTCAAGTGTCTTCAAGTCTCTTGGTCGGCAAAAACCCTTTCCAACCAATTTTTTATGCATTAACCATTCGGCCACATGTTGGTGGGGGAAAACCTGATCCCTGACCCCTTGAATTGGTTGCCCAGGTACGACCACAAGCAATTGTCTCAAGGAAGCCACCAGTACGACCTCTTGGTAGTCTTGCCAATATCATGCCAGTGAAAAGGAAGGGTAATGATGGTTGAGGGTAGCAGTTAGGGTACCATCGAAGGAGTACCTCTTCCTCGCTCTGTGTTAAACGTGTCAAAGGACTGCACCATCATGAAGGTTTGGAGGTTCCATCCACTCAAGCGCCCCAGGGTAAGCAGCTCAGAAGGACTTATTGAGAGGCCAATAGGGGGGGGGGGGGGGGGGGGTTGAGGGGCATTTCCCCCAATGCACTAGCTAAAACATGTCAGAAGGACGGGTCGGGGTGGGGGGGGGGGGGTGGGGGGCTCTCCATGTCGACAGTTGCGTGAGTTCAATAGAGCTTGCACTTTACATTAGAATCTGCCAGAGTGTGCCAGACTATAGTATCTAGTTCGGACACCTTTCGGGGGGGGACATTTTCCATTTCTTTGCCGGCTATTAATGATGATGGAGTTGAGTTACTGCTAAGAGATACACGGAGAAAACTGTCTATCAAAACAAAAAAATTGGCGGAAGGAACTATAGTAGGTTCCCAACCAGGGGGTTTGGGGGGTTTCCCCCCAACCTAAAGGCGCTGCGCGCTTACTAGGGCACTGCACTGATAATATTAGAGCAGATAGTGAGTAAACTGTGGTTCTACCGTGTGACACAGGATTCTAACCCACAGTCCTCTGGGCCAGTCTGGCAACCAGAGCAGTTCTCTTATAGAGCAGATAGTGAGTAAACTGTGGTCCTACCGTGTCACACAGGATTCTAAGCCACAGTCCTCTGGGCCAGTCTGGCAACCAGAGCAGTTCTCTTGTAGTGCAGAGCGTGAGTCGACTGTGGTCCCACCGTGTGACACAGGATTCTAAGCCACAGTCCTCTGGGCCAGTCTGGCAACCAGAGCAGTTCTCTTGTAGTGCAGAGCGTGAGTCGACTGTGGTCCCACCGTGTGACACAGGATTCTAAGCCACAGTCCTCTGGGCCAGTCTGGCAACCAGAGCAGTTCTCTTATAGAGCAGATAGTGAGTAAACTGTGGTCCTACCGTCTGACACAGGATTCTAAGCCACAATCTTCTGGGCCAGTCTGGCAACCAGAGCAGTTCTCTTGTAGTGCAGAGCGTGAGTCGACTATGGAGCCACCGTGTGACAAAGGATACCATGCCACAATCTTTTGGGTAACTGAGCAGTTCCCTCTCAGAGTGAATAGTGTGTCGACTGTGATCCCACCGTGTGACACAGGATAATAAGCCACAATCCTCTGGGCCAGTGAGGCAACTGTGGTTCCGCCGTTAGACATAGGATACCAAGCCGCAATCCTGCGGGACAGTCTGTTAATCAGAGCAGTTCTCTTATAGAGCAGAGAGTGAGTCGACTGTCGACCCATCGTGTGACACAGGATACTAAGCCACAATCCTCTGGGCCAGTCTCGCAACCAGAGAAGTTCTGTTGTAGAGCAGATAGTGAGTCGACTGTGGTTCCACCGTGTGACACAGGATACAAAGCGACAATCCTCTGTGCCAGTTTAGAAACCAGAGCAGTTCTCTTACATGGCAGATAGTGTGTCGAATGTGGTCCCATGTACACCGTGTGACACAGGATACCCAGCCGTAATCCTCCGGGCCAGTCTCGCAACCAGAGCAGTTCTCTTATAGAGCAGATAGTGAGTCGACTGTGGTCCCACCATGTGACTCAGGATACCAAGCGACAATCCTCTGGGCCAGTCTCGGAACCACAGCAGTTCTCTCATAGAAAAGATAGTGTGTCGACTGTGTTCCCCCCATGTGACACAGGATACCAATCTACAGTCCTCTGGGTCAGTGAGTCGACTGTGGTTCCGCCGTTAGACACAGGATATATACCAAGCCGCCATCCTGCGGGTCAATCTGGCAACAAGAGCAGTTCTCTAATAACGTAGATAGGGAGTCGACTGTTGACCCACCGTGTGACACAGGATACCAAGCCTCAATCCTCTGGGTCAGTCTGGCAACTCTTTGTCTGTCACTGTTGACGTCCATGCCGGTCTCTGCTGGTGGGAGGTCTAGTGGGCTACTGGTGCTGGTTGGTTGAGTCGTTACAAGATGTGATCAGCCTTTCTCTGCAGTTGGTTTTTCTCTATCCTATAGACTCTTCTCTATGCCTTCAATTATTTGCCAATGCACCTGTTCGTATTTGCCGGAAGTGTTGTAAAGCTGCATCATGTTACTTCCGGCAGCGGCGACTTTGGCTTGAGAGCATCATCTTAAGCTGTGTTCTCACTGGGCCTTTAAAACGTCTTGAAAACGTTTTAAGTCTTTAAAACGGTTTAGGGTGCCACACTAGAGGGTCCTTAAAACGTTTTGAAACCGTTTTAACGAGAACGGTTCATGATGAGCTTTCAAGTCGTCTTGAAACCGTTTCAGCTAAAACGGTTCTGTGGCTTTTTGAATGTGGTGCTATCAATGCGTTGTACGCATGCGCATTAGTGATTTTTACTTTACTTCCGTTCTGAAGCCTGGATGCTGCGTGTGTCTGACATTTCATTTATTTTGTGCTTGCTTCGCTTAAAATGGCTGGGAGAGGTAATGTGTGGGCCAGGATTGAAGTTCTTGCCCTCCTGGGCCTGTGGAGGGACGAGGACGTAGAGGGGCAGATGCAAAACGTTCATAGAAATACTCCTATCTACAACCAAAACGACTTCAGTGTGACCCGCTCAAAACGTTTTGAAGACGCTTTGAGAACGCTTTTAAAATCTAGTGTGGCCTGTGCGTTTTTGCTAAAACGTTTTCCGTCGGACGTTTTACTGAGAACGACTTCAGATCGGATTCAGTGAGGACACAGCTGATAAGATATCAACATGAAAACACCCCAGAAAGTCTTAGTTCTTGCTGTACTACAACACTAGTGTAATTTTTGGTGGAAATTTTCCTAAAATAAAAAAAGTTATTTTTTTAACTTTATAAAATGGTCGATTACATAATGAAGACAATGACATATTTCACTGAAATTAGAATGTTTATATAAACAACAAGATTTGTGAAAACCCAGTCCAAACCACATTGAAATAAGTCTGGTATTTTAGGAGATATCACAAGTCATAGGTGTTGATATTAATATGAGCTAAAATGTATACGTACCATGCCGCCATTGGTACTCTTTTTAGCGATTTTGTGCCGTAATAGGGTCGCCGCGGCACGCTAGATCAACGTATAACGCGGCGCCATTTTGACCAGTTTCGAGTAAACAGACGTGTACTTACACTGGCATGGTGCTGGACTCAAATTTGCTGACAGCAAATTTCTCTATTCTAATTTACTCCCATTAATTTCTCAGAGAGGTAACGTATGGCAGTGACAGGTCGTACGAAAGCCGCTGTCAATATTCTGAGACAAATTTCCTGTTTAACACCCGTTTGACAAGATACAAAGAAATCTTGCAAATATGGCTTAGTTCGTCTCGAAAAGTAGCAGGTGTGTCTGTCATTTGACTTGGATATATAAAAATCGAGAAGAGCATCTGTATTTGACACATCTTTGTTCTGCGTCAACTGGGATTCTAATTGTAAGTACATATTTCTAACACTGATATAGGGTTGAATTTGCACTTGTTTGGCACAATGCTATTCATAGTTACATAATAGAGTTAAACACGAACATGCCGACACTTGTAGTATTTTCTATAAACGGTATCTCCAGAAATCCGTCTTGAATTCAACCAATTCTGCCAGTGATCTGTGATATAGCCAGTTCGTTAATTCATGTGTTCTTGTGACGTGTAATACGCGTCCTTTCGTCAAGGACCCTTCCAGAAAGAACGTCAGCTTTGCGGTATTCAGACACGCGTTTGTGCAACAAATTCGCTCTCTTCGTGGATCACAATCGCGAATGAACTACGTTATCGATGTATGTGTACTTATGTTGTAAATAATGATTAATTTAAACCCGCTTTGCATGAGTAGCGCAGGAATAATATCTTTTTTATTAAAACATTACAAAAATGTCATTTCATTCAAGTTGCAGGCAGCGCTCGATACGTACACTCCAAAAATTAAATGGTAATAATCAAATCAGATCCTTACCCCAAGACTATCATGACTATCACATAGTAAACAGTCTATTAAATGGATTGGGATTTATTATTTCTGGGATTCGGCATATGTCTACCAACACCAATACCGGTACTGCCCCTATCAAATGATCTGCGACCCACGGTCAAAGTGGAACAAAAGTCCATTACCACGGCTCTTACAGTCCATAAGGTCGACTCCCGGTACAAAATAAGATAAAACTCCATGACAATGGTCGTAATCACAAAGAATTTCTAGGCCCGGTGCACATTGATAGATAGCGCTAATTACCCCAGCAGTAAAATAGGCCTAGATAATGACCCGGGTCGCTACGTAGCGCCCCGGGTAGGGTTGGATGAAGTTTGCATTATACCGGGTTGATCCGTGATATGTTGTTAGGAGGTTGCGTTATACCGGGTCACCCGGGTAGGGTTGAGTGGAGATTGTGGTATACCCGGGACGGTTTGTTCGACAACGATGCTACCTGTGGTTGGAATAATTTTATTAATGATCACCTTGGTTTCTTTTGATGATTAGTTAGCCTAAGACCGCAGTGGGGTCTCTAAAATGCGCTACCGGTTTCACGACAAATCAACCGAATTCCGTAAATATGATATCAAATCGCATGCAGACACAAGCTAGACTTCAGACATACATAATTCTGAAGCCTGGATAAAAGACACAATGTACATGTGCATGTAGTACATATATATTGGCCTGGCAAAGTCATGAAGTATAGGCCTTGCTTCAGAGATGTTATGGACATATTAGGTCATTGTCATCTGTTCTTTCCTCCGTCTGGATTCTCTCTTGGGATGAGGCACTGCTCTTGATAGGTCTACTACATGCCATCTCAACCAGGATAGGTTCTACCAGGCCTACCCCCATAGAGGAGACTATCTATGCAACTGCAATGACGAACATGGACATCTTCTAGAAGGATTCTCCTTTGGGTTGGGGCACTCCGCCCTTGATAGGCCTACTGCATGCCATGTCATCCACGGTGTGGGTTCTACCAGGCCTGCCCCCATAGAGGAGACTATCTATGCAACTGCAATGACGAACATGGACATCTTCTAGAAGGATTCTCCTTTGGCCTGCCCCCTCAGAGGAGACTATCCCTGTAACTGTAATATCGACCAGGGACATCTTCTACAAGGATTCTCCTTTGGGTTGGGGCACTCCGCCCTTGATAGGCCTACTGCATGCCATGTCATCCACGGTGTGGGTTCTACCAGGCCTGCCCCCATAGAGGAGACTATCTATGCAACTGCAATGACGAACATGGACATCTTCTAGAAGGATTCTCCTTTGGCCTGCCCCCTCAGAGGAGACTATCCCTGTAACTGTAATATCGACCAGGGACATTTTCTACAAGGATTCTCCTTTGGGTTGGGGCACTCCGCCCTTGATAGGCCTACGTCTGTTACGGATCAACTCTGAAACAGTTTCAACTCTGAAAGACACCAACTCAACTTTGAAACTGCATCTCTGAAAGTATGAAAGCCTATGACCGCAGTGGGTTCTCTAAAATGCGCTACCGGTTTCACGACAAATCAACCGAATTTCGTAAATATGATATCAAATCGCATGCAGACACAAGCTAGACTTCAGACATACATAATTCTGAAGCCTGGAGTGGATAAAAGAAACAATGTACATGTGCATGTAGTACAAATATATTGGCCTGGCAAAGTCATGAAGTAATAGGCCTTGTTTCAGAGATGTTATGGACATATTTATTAGGTCCTTGTCATCTGTTCTTTCTTCCGTCCGCTTCATATTTTCTTATTGATTTTGAAACCTTTTGTCCTTATATGTTAATGTTTTTGGAACAAAGAGATTGATACCCTGTTCACGTGTTAGAGCCAACAGCGATTTGTCATCTTCATACTCCATGAATCGTGTTGTTTGATGTTTATTCACAGGTACATTGTAGGTCAACTAACGATACAGCGCTGTGCGTGCGTGTACCATCTAAACCACGGGAGATATGCAGTATGGGAAGGAAGTGTATAAATATCAGCTACGCTATTAATGCCAGAGCGGTATACGTCGAATATTCTGATTCGGTGACAGAAAATGCACTTACAGTTTCGTTAAAGCAATGTCCATTGGCTAATCGTCCAGTTGCACGAATTCCCGCTTTTTGTGGCAGTCCATAAGGAGACCAAATTATGATGACGCAATGGATTGCCCCGGTCAGGGAGTCTAGCTGCGTTGTGAAACCGCTGAATGATATGAACCCTACCCTGAAGCTGCTGATGTTTTACAATATCTTTCACGCAATGCATGATTAATTAAAGGAAATATCAGAGTACAGATACGTCGTCTGTCTTTAAATTCATGATCCTATATACGGAGAGTAATGCGTCGCCGCCACACAGATAGTTCGCCAAATCCGTTTCATGTAATATTTGGAACAAGCTTATCAAATCACCTCTCTCCTATGTCTGAGGCTGAAGAGATCTAGTGACTCTAGCCTTTCACTGAGTATGTTAGATCACTCATTCCTGTTATTAATTTGGTGAATCTCCTCTGGACCTAAGAGATTAAAAACGCATAATCGTGTTTTCACGAAGGAAGAATTGTCCAACATGCCAATGTCCAAACCGCACAACCTGGGGGAAATTAATGATATAGTTTTCAAGGTAGAGGAAGTAAGCAAGACTTACGAACTTGAATAAACCAGACAAGAATCCCGGTTGACGAAATGAACCCTAGGAATATCCTTAAAGAGATAAATGATAAAATTCCAGAGGCGTGCATTATGCTATTCTAAATCATAGAGTCCATCACAAATGCATGTGAGGAATTCTAGTCCTAAATCCATGCCAGTTCATCCAGAATACAAATCCTGGCTTCTCAAATCCGGTGTGACAGCGGATATAGTCCCCCTGGAGTCATAGTCCGGTAGCATTGTATTTGACCAATTAAGAAGCATGATCTATTGTACCGCTAACCCTAACCAAAACATTTAGCAATGCGGGCTATTGTTACACGGACTATCAGCCCTAGGACTACTATCCCTTGCACACCGGGCCCTGTCATCTAGATGCATACCTATCCTTACCACTTGAAGAATATCAAGTGAGTAAGAGTAACAGGTTGAAGTTGAAGTCGAGGGTAAATGGAATTTTGCAGACAGTGCAGTGACGAAGCAGAATTTCCAAGCATTCATGAGAGCTTTGTGATCAATAACCCGACACACATCCAGAATAAGCCCTACTAGACCTGGCTACAAATATTAAACCTTGCCCGAACCAACAACCATTTCAGTCGTTGGACTCCAAGCGTAGTGCAGTAGCATTTCTTCAAAAGGTAAGTGAATTCTGCGGTTTACATTGCCGAATTGGTTTAAAAATCATCACATCCACAATGCCGTGATTGTGGCGCAAACAGTCAAGAATGCGATTATGTTAGGCACAAAATCAGCATTTAACCGCCTCCATTTGAGTTTATACCCATTACCTTTGGAGAGGTTACTGATTGTGACCTTGCTACCTACATATATACCGGGGCCCTATATATATCAAAATAATCTTAATCCTCAGTTATTGCCTCCTGACATCGGTGAATGATATTTGACGCTGTTTCAGATGAAATTCACAACGCATGTGATTTTAGGGTTGTTTTCGTGCAAGTCACTGGGGTGCAGCGTAAAAGCAAACAAAACCCACCGCCTCACGCCTTGTCCAATCAGTGTTAACCTACTGTTACTATGGACGCCACAAACATCTTCTTTTCCATATGTGTGCTCTTTCCATTCCTCATTAGACATGTTGTTTTATACGTCGAAAAGAAGTGTCTTTGTTCTTCCTATTTTTTTGGTCACTTTTTGGCCACGCTCTACGATGCGTGAAAAGTCAATCACAAAGGCAAGGAGAGAAGGTATGTCTGTTTTGGAGAATGGTTGAGGTATGATCGCTGGTTTAACCAAACCTTCGAGAATAGCTCGAAACACCATCCATCCTTTGGGAGGACTATAGAGTTTCATGTTCGCGCACTCGAAGTTCTTCAGCTTTGCGGAATTCTTCATTTGACTCTATATTCGTTGATCGCTCGTAAACACACCACATACTGCTTAAGATCTCCTGTTTGCTGCGGCGATGGAAGTAAACTGGTCTAGTATACATGTGTTAATTTTTACGTATTGAGATTTTGGATTTGTTTTAGGGCAGTGCAGTATGGCGTGAAATGAAAAGCGTTCCATTCTTTGTCGTAATCCGCGCAAGAGCTTTATTTCGTTCGTTTTTTTGCAGGAGGCGTAGAATGACCAAGCCCAGAGGCAATTGCATTCATTGATATTTCCACCACATGTTATTACGATTGCAATAACGCACGCAATTCATGCGACTTTGCTATTTTACACCCCACCGCTCGCCAATACACCCAGACAAACGAGTTTGTTCTGCGATTCAAGCAAACTCGCGTTCGGCGGGGACCGACCTTAACCTACACCCTTATATGGTAGTTTACCACTGAATACGATTGCGAGAACGCACGTTCACGCCTTTGCTCTATCATGCTTCTATGCACCCAAACCGAGACCAGCAAAAGCTTTTGCTTTGCGACATCGCAAGTGGCAATGCACCATATACAATTCAGAAATAGTTATTGCATTGGAATATTTTGTAACACCTACCTTATCCCTGGACGTCGACAGGTATATGACGATAAAGGCTCCAGCCCAACTGACAACAGTGTCAACACTCGTACAGTTTTATGTGTGCTGTCATTGAGGGTGTGTTTTTCAGTCGAGGGGCGGGGGAGTTATTGAACTCTTATAATTACGTGCCTATGGTGTATACTGGTACATTGCGTCGACAGTTAAAGCAGGGACTAGTAGATTGCGGTACTTCCTTGTAAACTTCATTCTGTTCTGGTACCAATTTTTGGAATCAGCTCCTTTATTGTTCCATCGTCCAACATACAAAATGCCTCCTCATCAATGCCTTCATCTGAAAATAGATGTAGTCCTAAATGAAATGAAAATCATGCAAAAATGAAGGTTGCCATACTTTTTAAGCTTAATCTGGTGGTATTACGTATACTAAGTACCAGTAATTAATGACAACAGGCCAGCCAGTCAATACTGACATGCTTCCATATTCTTGGTTTGACTTTGATCAGGATTCAATTCTACAAGAAAAAGAAAAAAAACCTCAACTCCCACAAAATGGACACAAAAAACGTTGTAGTCCAAAAGCACCACCCCTTCTCAGCGGCCTACATGTAATGGAATGGTTTGCGGTTTTTGGAGTATTTTCAACATCCTGTGCAAATTTTATTGTAGCACTAGCAGCCAATTTAGAATCAATAAAACAAATTTTGGAACAAAAAGATTCATCAACCACAATCATTCATCAACCACTGCTGCACACTATCGATAGCCTATGGTTGAAAAACCAGCACTTAATCTTGGTACACCCTGTTGTGAGACTTTTCAATACTATCATTATATAATACTACCAATTATGACCCCTCCCCCCTACTTTCGTCAAAATTATAGAATTAACCCTAACCCTAACCCTATGCATTATAGAATTTCCATCTATCTAGGCCTACCACTCTTGTTAATGCAGGCAAGCATTGTGTTGCTGCTCGGTATCCATACCCGGAACCCCGTCAAAAGGACAGGATCATGCGGAGACCCTACTGAGATCCGATATATCAATTCGATGATGTACCAGGTACTGTTATTCAATGTAATCTAAGAGTACTCAATTTCGACCCGGCCATTTCATTCGATAATAACCAGTTAAAAATACAGAGTTGGTAGATAATCATAAAGACATTTAGTAGAGGACAGGAAGGATCCAAGAAAGCATCCACAGAACGAACTTCTCTTTCCAAATACATAGAATTGAATAAGCTACACTACTGAACACTGACTGGACCTGGTGGTCCTGGATGATCATATGTCTCAGGCAAACTGCACTGCAAAACTTACAACTATCAATAAGACTGCAGACAATTCAGACAATGACCCATCCAGAATGCCAGATCAAAACGTCCAGATTGAATGAACAGTCTCACGACGAGTGACCAGTCAGACCAGTAGGCCTTCTGGTCTCGGCAGTGGATTTCGACTGAATTCAATGTGGACATTTCAAAGCCTTTAGGCCTATGGTGGCCAGGCTTCACCACTAACAGGGCTATGGCCCTACATTGCATGTAGGGCCCTACATGTACACTCATGGTCAAAAGTAAATGGACACCAGTTTTTCTTGAATTTCTCAAAAACTAGGCTAAGCAGAAACATTCACCTAGCACCGATTGTAGCAAATGATCTTGGCTATTGAATAATGCTAAAATTTTAAAAATCTGTTTAGTTTTGCCTTTGATAGGAGAAATTTGGTAAATGTCTCTTTTTCACTACTTCTTTATTAGCAGGAATTCACCAATAAAAATTACATCCTCGTGTTCGACTCATGAAGGCCTTTCATAATATATCCAGTTTTTGAAATAATTCAAACTAGAAATGTGGTTTTTGGCCACTTTTACGGTAACGATTTTTACCCCACTGGAGACACCTTTGACATACCCGTAGTCCCATTAAACCATTGTCAACTCCAAATGAAGTGAAGTGGTTGTGAATGAATGCCAATTGTCTTGTATTGTGATCTGTCTGTTTCACAATGACTAGGCACAGGCCCAACGATTATGGTCAGGTCTATTACCAATTGCGTTACATGGTTGTCATTTTAGTTAACTGGTCAGATTACTAATCTGGGAATCCCAACACAATTATTCAAGTGACATGAAGTGGCCTAGATGTTGATTCAAATTTAAAATGAACACAAAAAGGTAAATGACCACAAGTCACTTCTTAAAAGCATTCAAATTGATCAACAACCCACCACAATAATAATTGAATAGGCCTGTCAATATTCAAATTTAGATAATAATGTCCACCTTTTGTAAAAGGTCTGTTGACCACCCTGCCAGGAAAAACACAATGCCCACTCATCACTCAAAAGGTCTGTTCAATAGAAAAGGAGGGACCATGTAGTAGATGTGTCAAGCATGATCCAAATCATTACCGTAAAAGTGGCCAAAACCCACATTTCTAGTTTGAATTATTTCAAAAACTGGATATATTATGAAAGACCTTCATGAGTCGAACATGAGGATGTAATTTTTATTGGTGAATTCCTGCTAATAAAGAAGTAGTGAAAAAGAGACATTTACCAAATTTCTCCTATCAAAGGCAAAACTAAACATATTTTTAAAATTTTAGCATTATTCAATAGCGAAGATCATTTGCTACAATCGGTGTTAGGTGAATGTTTCTGCTTAGCCTAGTTTTTGAGAAATTCAAGAAAAACTGGTGTCCATTTACTTTTGACCATGAGTGTACATATGTACATGTATTGTAGCCTATACACTGTTGGTGGTTGGTCAGTGCCTGCAAATCATGAATGAATTAACATTATCATCATCTGTTCTGAATGAAGCGTCTGTGTCCGAAGCATTTTTCAGCAAGACATTTCACGCAAGATGCATGAATTTGACACTCTGCTATATAATGAGACAACAATTTCTGCTCGCAAGTATTTGGAAAAGGAACATTTGGCAGAATAAGGTCGAAATCGATCGCATTTTAGATCAGTATAAAACGTCAACAGTTCCGGCGACTTCCGCCATCGATTTTTAACTCGATCCGAGTGCACCCTCTCGGAAATACTTCACACTTGCGTCAACTTTTTCGGCGGGAATAATCAAACTAACGAGTATCTCATTAAATGCATGTAATGCGCGAATGCTCTACTAATACTTCGGAACAAATTTTCAATAATGTTCACATAAAATTTAGTGCGACACTTTTCTTCATGGCGCGCATCGGATTATCACAAGAGCGCTGACGGGCGCGCACTTTCGCGGGCCTTTTTAAGTTGTCTTTAACTTATCACATCGCCTACAAACTTCTTGTTTTTCCAGTTTAGTGCATTCTTCATTAATAGAGTAGCCTACAGGCCTATCGAACTGGTGATAAAAATGTTCTGTGCATGCGTTGTGAGAACTGAAGGAAAAAGAGAACTAAAAACAGGTTTCGAATGGTGCGCGTTTTCTTTTTGCCTTAGGCCTATACAAAATTGTCAAAAAATGTCTTTTGTGCTATCGGAAACATGAAAAAAAGAATATCTACAAAAGCTATATCTTACCCTTGAACACTTTAACTAGTTCTCCCATCCCCCATGAGGCCAACGTTTCCTCCACGTCCATTTCAAAGATCAGCGAAAACGAAGTTTGGCTTTTGAAGCGGGTTAAAAATGGCGGCGATCGACGCTGGACATCTGCTGTCTGAGGGCGCATTCTGATTGGTCGAAGCTTACTACTTCAAGTGGTTAATTCACAAAATCAGTGATTCTGATTGGTTGGCTGATTTTACTACTTGAATAGGTAAAAAAGTATTCATGCTGTTTGGATTTCAAGTAGTTACTCTAACTATGAAAATAGTTATGTTAACTACTTATTGGTAAACGTATCGTTAACAACTTCAAATGGTAAATGATTTACTATTTAATTTTTGGAGTGTATACACAGAGTTATTGTGTATATGCTTAAAACGGGATTGTCTAAAAAGACTCCGGGTCCGAGACAGTTGAAGGAGCAACGCATTGACAATAATGCATTCATCCCTAGAGACGATCACTGCACTGTGGTGTTATCGGATTATTTATATTTCAAGTTCATAGGAATTTGGTGATGGAAACGTCAACTCAGTGTAGAGTGTGGGATATGAGAGAGCAGCAGGCAGCATGGGAATGCCCCTATATACCAAATAACTCCATCGATCTTCTAACGGTGGTGTAGCATGAGTCGTCTTTAAAATTTGCCAAGCCCAATCTTAATCATGAAATTCGTTTTTTTCAGGTCCACTCACAATTCTACTATCTGTCGTAACTGCAATCTGAGACATATCTACACCATGAAGGTAACTACATAGGCAAACACTTCTCTAAAAATCCAGTATTTATGAAAAAATTAGTTTAGAAATCTCTTTACAAACTCTGTATGGAACATGGTAAACACAATGATCATCGTCGTAGATTCTGTAATAGAGCATCGTTTTTCCTCTGGGCTTTCATGGTGAAGCCAGGTGGTGGTACACACAATATCATCATGATTTCTATATATGGAACAGTTAGTTATTTCCTCTGGGTTTTCATGGTAAGACCAGCCTGAGCAGTTGAATTCAGTGTTTTTTGGCACCTTTCAGGTGCAAGGACTCGGCCAAATATGTGAACGTCTGGCAGACATCTCACTACATAAAAACCCTAACGGCCAAGTTAGAAAACACCAACGCCCGACCACCAAACGACCAACTGCACTTGAAAAATGATAGACACCCAGCGACTGGTCTTACTTGACTGCTCTCGTGAAAAGAAAAATGAAAAATATTCTTCTAGCGGGTTCGAACTGGGAATTCTCGCCACTTGATCCTTGCCGTCTTACCAACTATGCCATGAGGCCGTTGTTGTCAATGAATATATTTTTCAATATTTCATTTCACGTACAAGCTTGAGAGAATGGCGTCTTTTTTACCATCTGTACCATTTTCAGTTTCAAAGTGGCCTTTAAAAATTTGCCCTTTTACAATATTGGCAAAGTGAATTCATAAGATACATAATCAGGAGATGAACATGACACCCTGTGATGATTATAGGAGCACGTAGCTATTTTTCGAGTTATAAAGATGCAAAACAATTTCCCGCTTTGCTAATATTCAAATCATGCGTGTATTGAGGAACTGTCTGATGAGGTGGCATTCGATTTCCAACAATGATCGCTCAAGGTCGTAATGGCTATTTATAGTAAGACATATATGAACTGATGCTCATATCTGTGCTCCACATCCAGTGCTCTGTTGGAGAATACGGTAGCGCCACTGCGGCCTACTGGTAGTCTATCTGAGGACGTTTGAAACGTGTTGGACAGGCGTTTTCAGGTATGCCTGCATGTCAGCTTTAATGTCTGTCTGCCATATACCCGATGTCCGAGCGCCTTATATCATCCTGTGGATCATTGAAACCCACACACAGCGCGTACTGTTTGACTACCGCTTATTACTACCTGTCAGCTCATGTGGTTCAGACATCTCCTCATAACATCGGACTAGCGCTCAGTAGCCACACATGTGAGCTAGGGAAACTTACAGGAATCATCTCACGGCGGTCTTATGAATTCACCTCACACCACAGTCAATTTCGTGAATGTTTTGTCGGCATCGTGTGTGGCTCTGCACCAGACCTCTAAGTCTGATTTCTTCTAATGACAGTTACAACCACAGGATGCACTGACAGTATTATTTGGCATGTTTGGTAACTTAATTCATATATTATTCATATCTTTTGAAGGAATCACCACACTCAGCGCATTGTACAATGTATTTCATTGTTTGCAGACTGCCTATATCATAGTTGCGCTGGTGATAGCCATCGGGTTGCTCCAACCTTCGGATGCCCTGGATATTTGCGACGATATTCCTTGTCCCGTCAAACAGCAAAAACGCAATGCCATAGCAGCTCGACGATCGTCCAAATTCGAAGTGATGGAAGAGGCGAGTGCAAGAAAACAAGCAGAATAATGAATGCCGTATTGTACAGGTTTCGTTCCACGTGAGTGCGTCACAAGAGTTCAAAATATGATGTATTACCACAATACTAAATAAATCACAAATAATTACACCAGTCTGCACTGATTTGTTTTTATTTATAGAGCAGAATGTGAGTCAAGATAGAGTGTGTCGACCCTTGACTCACCGTGTGACACAGGATACCAAGCAACAATCCTCTCGGCCCGTGAGTCGACTGTGGTTCCGCCGTTAGACACAGGATACTAAGCCGCCATCCTCCGAGCCAGTCTCGCAACCAGAGCAGTTCTCTTATAGAGCCGATAGTGAGTCGACTTTGGTCTCACCGTGTGACACAGGATAACAAGCCACAATCCTCCGGGCCTTTGAGTCGACTGTGGTTCCACCGTGTGACACAGGATACCAAGCTGCAATCCTCTTGGCCAGTCTCGAAACCAGAGCAGTTCTCTTATAGAGCAGATAATGTGTCGACTGTGGACCGACGTGCACCGTGTGACACAGGATTCCAAGCCGGAATCCTGCAGAACAGTCTGTCAACCAGAGCAATTCTCTTGTAGAGCAGATAGTGTGTCGACTGTGGTCCCACCATGTGACACAGGATACCACGCCACAATCCTCTGGGCCAGTGAGTCGACTGTGGTTCTGCCGTTAGACACAGGATACCAAGCCGCCATCCTCCGGGCCAGTCTCGCAACCACAGCAGTTCTCTGATAGAGCAGATAGTGAGTCAACCGTTGTTCCGCCGTCAGACGAAGGGATACCCAGCTGCCATCCTCCGGGTCAGTCTCGCAACCAGAGCAGTTCTGTTGTAGAACAGATAGTGAGTCAATTGTGGACTCACCGTGTGACACAGGATACCACGCCACTATCCTCTGGGCCAGTCTCGAAACTAGAGTAGTTCTCTTACAGAGCAGATAGTGTGTCGACTGTGGTCAAAATTGCACCGTGTGACACAGGATACCAAGCTGCAATCCTCTGGGCTGGTCTCGAAACTAGAGCAGTTCTAGAGCAGATAGTGAGTCGACTGTGGTTCCGCAGTTGGACACGAAACCAAGCCGCCATCCTCTGGGCCAGTCTGGCAACCGGAGCAGTTCTGTTGTAGAACAGATAGTGAGTCAATTGTGGACTCACCGTGTGACACAGGATACCACGCCACTATCCTCTGGGCCAGTCTCGAAACTAGAGCAGTTCTAGAGCAGATAGTGTGTCGACTGTGGTCTCACCGTGTGACACGGGATACCAAGCCACAATCCTCTGGGCCAGTCTCGAAACTAGAGCAGTTCTAGAGCAGATAGTGAGTCGACTGTGGTCTCACCGTGTGACACGGGATACCAAGCCACAATCCTCTGGGCCAGTCTCGCAACTAGAGCAGTTCTAGAGCAGATAGTGTGTCGACTGTGGTCAAAACTGCACCGTGTGACACAGGATACCAAGCTACAATCCTCCGGGCCAGTCTCGAAACTAGAGCAGTTCTAGAGCAGATAGTGAGTCGACTGTGGTCTCACCGTGTGACACGGGATACCAAGCCACAATCCTTTGGGCCAGTGAGCAGTTCTCTCGAAGAGCGATTAGTGTGTCGACTGTGGTCCCACCGTGTGACACAGGATACCAAGCCGCAATCCTGCGGGACAGTCTGGCAACGTTTGTCTATCACTGTTGACGTCCAGGCCGGTCTCTGCTGGTGGAAGGTCCTCTTGGCAAGTATCGCAACCAGAGAAGTTCTCTTATTGAGCAGATAGTGTGTCGACTTTACCCACCGTGTGACGAAACCAAGCCGCCATCCTCTGGGCCAGTCTGGCAACCGGAGCAGTTCTGTTGTAGAACAGATAGTGAGTCAATTGTGGACTCACCGTGTGACACAGGATACCACGCCACTATCCTCTGGGCCAGTCTCGAAACTAGAGCAGTTCTAGAGCAGATAGTGTGTCGACTGTGGTCTCACCGTGTGACACGGGATACCAAGCCACAATCCTCTGGGCCAGTCTCGAAACTAGAGCAGTTCTAGAGCAGATAGTGAGTCGACTGTGGTCTCACCGTGTGACACGGGATACCAAGCCACAATCCTCTGGGCCAGTCTCGCAACTAGAGCAGTTCTAGAGCAGATAGTGTGTCGACTGTGGTCAAAACTGCACTGTGTGACACAGGATACCAAGCTACAATCCTCCGGGCCAGTCTCGAAACTAGAGCAGTTCTAGAGCAGATAGTGAGTCGACTGTGGTCTCACCGTGTGACACGGGATACCAAGCCACAATCCTTTGGGCCAGTGAGCAGTTCTCTCGAAGAGCGATTAGTGTGTCGACTGTGGTCCCACCGTGTGACACAGGATACCAAGCCGCAATCCTGCGGGACAGTCTGGCAACGTTTGTCTATCACTGTTGACGTCCAGGCCGGTCTCTGCTGGTGGAAGGTCCTCTTGGCAAGTATCGCAACCAGAGAAGTTCTCTTATTGAGCAGATAGTGTGTCGACTTTGGACCCACCGTGTGACATAAGATACCAAGCCGAATTCCTCTGGGCCAGTGAGTCGACTGTGGTCCCACCGTGTGACACAGGATACCATGCCACAATCCTCTGGGACAGTCTGGCAACCAGAGCAGTTCTCTTATAGAGCAGATAGTGAGTAAACTGTGGTCCTACCGTGTGACACGGCATACCAAGCCACAATCCTCTGAGACAGTCTGGCAACCAGAGCAGTTCTCTTATAGAGCAGATAGTGAGTAAACTGTGGTCCTACCGTGTGACACGGCATACCAAGCCACAATCCTCTGGGCCAGTCTGGCAACCAGAGCAGTTCTCTTATAGAGCAGATAGTGAGTAAACTGTGGTCCCACCGTGTGACACAGGATACCAAGCTGCCATCCTCTAGGCCAGCAGTTCTCTCATAGAGCAGTTAGTGAATCGTCCGTTGACTCATCGTGTGAAACAGGATACTAAGCCAGAATCCTCTAGATCTGGGTTGTGAGTCGACTGTGGTTCCGCCGTTAGACACAGGATACCAAGCCGCCATCCTCCGGGCCAGTCTCGCAACCACAGCAGTTCTCTGATAGAGCAGATAGTGAGGCGACCGTTGTTCCGCCGTCAGACGAAGGGATACCCAGCTGCCATCCTCCGGGCCAGTCTCGCAACCAGAGCAGATCTCTTAGAGAGCAGATAGAGTGTGTCGACCCTTGACTCACCGTGTGACACAGGATACCAAGCAACAGTCCTCTCGGCCCGTGAGTCGACTATGGTTCCGCCGTTAGACACAGGATACTAAGCCGCCATCCTCCGAGCCAGTCTCGCAACCAGAGCAGTTCTCTTATAGAGCAGATAGTGAGTCGACTTTGGACTCACCGTGTGACACAGGATACCAAGCCACAATCCTCCGGGCCTTTGAGTCGACTGTGGTTCCACCGTGTGACACAGGATACCAAGCTGCAATCCTCTTGGCCAGTCTCGAAACCAGAGCAGTTCTCTTATAGAGCAGATAATGTGGCGACTGTGGACTCACCGTGTGACACAGGATACCAAGCCACAATCCTCCGGGCCTTTGAGTCGACTGTGGTTCCACCGTGTGACACAGGATTCCAAGCCGGAATCCTGCAGGACAGTCTGTCAATCAGAGCAATTCTCTTGTAGAGCAGATAGTGTGTCGACTGTGGTCCCACCATATGACACAGGATACCACGCCACAATCCTCTGGGCCAGTGAGTCGACTGTGGTTCTGCCGTTAGACACAGGATACCAAGCCGCCATCCTCTGGGCCAGTCTGGCAACCGGAGCAGTTCTGTTGTAGAACAGATAGTGAGTCAATTGTGGACTCACCGTGTGACACAGGATACCACGCCACTATCCTCTGGGCCAGTCTCGAAACTAGAGCAGTTCTCTTACAGAGCAGATAGTGTGTCGACTGTGGTCAAAATTGCACCGTGTGACACAGGATACCAAGCTACAATCCTCTGGGCCAGTCTCAAAACTAGAGCAGTTCTAGAGCAGATAGTGAGTCGACTGTGGTCTCACCGTGTGGCACGGGATACCAAGCCACAATCCTTTGGGCCAGTGAGCAGTTCACTCGAACAGCGATTAGTGTGTCGACTGTGGTCCCACCGTGTGACACAGGATACCAAGCCGCAATCCTGCGGGATAGTCTGGCAACGTTTGTCTATCACTGTTGACGCCCAGGCCGGTCTCTGCTGGATGGAGGTCCTCTTGGCAAGTATCGCAACCAGAGAAGTTCTCTTATTGAGCAGATAGTGTGTCGGCTTTGGACCCACCGTGTGACATAGGATACCAAGCCGAATTCCTCTGGGCCAGTGAGTCGACTGTGGTCCCACCGTGTGACACAGGATACCAAGCCGCAATCCTCTGGAACAGTCTGGCAACCAGAGCAGTTCTCTTATAGAGCAGATAGTGAGTAAACTGTGGTCCTACCGTGTGACACGGCATACCAAGCTACAATCCTCTGGAACAGTCTGGCAACCAGAGCAGTTCTCTTATAGAACAGATAGTGAGTAAACTGTGGTCCTACCGTGTGACACAGGATTCTAAGCCACAATCCTTTGGGCCACTGAGCAGTTCCCTCTTAGAGTGAATAGTGTGTCGACTGTGGTCCCACCGTGTGACACAGGATTCTAAGCCACAATCCTTTGGACCACTGAGCAGTTCCCTCTTAGAGTGAATAGTGTGTCGACTGTGGTCCCATCGTGTGACATAGGGTACCAAGCCGCAATCCTGCGGGACTGTCTGACAACCAGAGCAGTTGTCTTGTAGAGCAGATAGTGAGTCGACTGTCGTCCCATCGTGTGACACAGGATACTAAGCCACAATCCTCTGGGCCAGTCTCGCAACCAGAGAAGTTCTGTTGTAGAGCAGATAGTGAGTCGACTGTGGTCCCACCGTTTGACACAGGATACCAAGCCGCAATCCTCTGGAACAGTCTCCCAACCAGAGCAGTTCTCTTATAGAGCAGATAGTGAGTAAACTGTGGTCCTACCGTGTGACACGGCATACCAAGCCACAATCCTCTGGGCCAGTCTCGCAACCAGAGAAGTTCTGTTGTAGAGCAGATAGTGAGTCGACTGTGGTCCCATCGTGTGACACAGGATACCAAGCCGCAATCTGACGGGACAGTCTCGCAACCAGAACAGTTCTCTTAGAGAGCAGATAGTGAGTCGACTGTGGTCCCACCGTGTGACACAGGATACCAAGCCACAATCCTCTGGGCCAGTGAGTCGACTGTGGTTCCGCTGTTAGACACAGGATACCCAGCCGTAATCCTCCGGGCCAGTCTCGCAACCACAGCAGTTCTCTCATAGAGCAGATAGTGAGTCGACTGTGGTCCCACCATGTGACTCAGGATACCAAGCGACAATCCTCTGGGCCATGGTGCTGGACTCAAATTTGCTGACAGCAAATTTCTCTTTTCTCGTTTACTCCCATGAATTTCTCAGAGAGGTAACGTATGGCAGTGACAGGTCGTACGAAAGCTGCTGTAAATTCTGAAAAAACTTTCCTATTCAATATTTGTTTGACAAGTTATATAAAAATCTTGCAAATATTGCTTAATTCCTCTCGAAAAGGTGACATGTGTGTCTGTCATTTGACTTGGAGATATAAAGATGGAGACGAGCATCTGTATTTTACACATCTTTGTTCTGCGTCAACTGGGATTCTAATTGTAAGTACATATTTCTAACACTGATATAGGGTTGAATTTGCACTTGTTTGGCACAATGCTATTCACAGTTACATTCTAGAGTTAAACACGAACATGCCGACACTTGTAGTATTTTCTATAAACGATATCTCCAGAAATCCGTCTTGAATTCAACCAATTCTGCCAGTGATCTGTGATATGGCCAGTTCGTTAATTCATGTGTTCTTGTGACGTGTAATACACGTCTTTTCGTTTAGGCCCCTTTACGGAAGAACGTCAGCTTTGCGGTATTCAGACGCGCGTTACTGACTATGCCACAGTTCGTTCCTCAGTCCCCTTTTAATAGTGGCGACAATCGCCCAACTTCTTCATCCGGAGACTACTTGATTACAGTAATCTCTGGTAACACCTATACGTCAAATATCACGTGATCGACGGATTTACGAGATGAGCGGCATGTATGACCTAAATACATAGAAGCAAGTGCCAACTCAAGTTAAATGTAGACTTGGTAAGAACTGGGACGCGTGTATTTGGCCGTTACGTGTCACTACTGTTTCCTCATGACGAAATATTTTTGTGGCCAACCAAATAAGTTTCAAATTGAGAACCCTCACTGTGTTTGAGATCATTTACTGTTAATTTGTTGTATTTATTACACATCGCTTTGACAAAAATTCACTTCAGCATCCAACGAAAAACCTATCACGAAATCAAAAATTGCTTTTTTATTAAAACATAACAAGAATGTCGTTTCATACAAGTTGCAGGCAGCGCTCGATACGTATACACAGAGTTATTGTGTAAATGCTTAAAACGGGATTGGCTAAAAAGACTCCGGGTCCGAGACAGTTGAAGGAGCAACGCATTGACAATAATGCATTCATCCCTAGAGACGATCACTGCACTGTGGTGTTATCGGATTATTTATATTTCAAGTTCATAGGAATTTGGTGATGGAAACGTCAACTCAGTGTAGAGTGTGGGATATGAGAGAGCAGCAGGCAGCATGGGAATGCCCCTATATGCCTAATAACTCCATCGATCTTCTAATGGTGGTGTACGTGAGTCGCTTTAAAAAATTTCCGAGCCCAATGGTAATCATGAAATTTATTTTTTTCAGGTCCACTCACAATTCTACTATCTGTCGTAACTGCAATCTGAGACATATCTACACCATGAAGGTAACTACATAGGCAAAATCTTCTGTAAAAATCTAGTATCTATGAAAAATTAGTTTAGAAATATCTTTACAAACTCTGTTTAGAACATGGTAAACACAATAATTATCGTCGTAGATTCTGTGATAGATCATTAGCTATTTCCTCTTGGCCTACATGGTGAAGTCGGTACTAACAGTTCAATTAAGTGGGTTTTTTTACAGTTCAGGTGCAAATAGCTCGGCAAAATAAACACACCCAACGTTGATGTCGGCCTGGAATGTACGTGATGTTTGCGCGCCTGACATCATCATGTGGATCATTGGAACCCACACTCAGCGCGTGCTGTTTCTTTCTATTGCAGATCGCCTATATCCTGTTTGCGCTGGTCATTGTGACTGGCTTGCTGCAGTCTTCTGACGCGAGCCGGTGCTCTGAGCTACATGTATGCGGTATGGGTCGCAAAAGGCAATCCAATGACGAATTGGCTGAATCTGACATGAAGGCTGAGACAAGCGAATCCGAAAGAGCCGAAAATGAATGATAACTTAGCGTTTTGTTCAATCGATTTAGTAGAACCAAACCAATAACTGTACCGTAATCACAGTCATCAATCTTTGAAAAGTAATGAACATTTAATAAACAGTTGAAATCAATAAGCAATATGCCTTTCTTTGTTAAAATCCAATTCCACTATGCGTCACCCTTATTTAATTGGTCCTGATAACACCGAATTCGCAGTGTTTAACTACACTGTAGATGTTTGTCAGACACCACGTTTTCTTTCCCGTGGCATTTTAATTAGCCATGAGCACAATCTACCGAAAAGGAGATATGACTGAGAATAATATCACACTTTCGATCAATGATCCCATGATCAATGTTCCCTTTACTTGGGCTTGTGGTCATTTTATCAGCAACGCTGGGAATCTACGGGCATTAACCAGAGTACCACGTGGAAGCCTTCTCTTTTGATACTTCAATATCTTTTGGCAGTTATTGGTTCCTGACATTCTGGTGCAAATTCTAGTGCAACTATGTAGTTTTTTTTATTGTTGAACATCGAAAATCTGACCTAACACATCGAGAAAAACTTTCTAATTTTCGATGTCATCCGATGACTTCATGAAGTCTGTCATCAGCAGGCTTTTAGTCTATCTTGTCACTTTTCTTCTGTATGTCATTTACAAAGGCCACGTCCGTAGATGAGAGGGGGCCCGTGTTCTTTTTGTTCGGTGGCACACTGTCACTTCTCTTGCACGAACCGCTAGCTTCAAGCCCCATAGTGCCATCTTGACCGTCATCCACGGCATCATCATGAAAGTCTTTTTTTCATTACTAGCAATGGCAGGCCTAGCACACTCCGTTTTGAATAGAGGGCGACTCAGTCGTTTCTATTGTCTGATATTGGAGGTGCGAATTAATCAGCCAATTAAGTCTCCTGTACATTGATGCATGGCAGACAATAAAATGAAGGGTTTTTGATAATTTGGGCAGTCTACCCCAGGTCTGAAAGTTATAGCACTAAGTTAGTTAAACCATTCATTTGTGTTCGTTTTCCGCGCTTAGGAATATTTAGACTGTTTAAAGTTTCGTGTTTCAGACAACCATGATCAGATTATATGTTTGGACTGTTAGAAAAGACATTCCTGTCTTACAGATGTGTCACACATACAGTTTCATACCGTTTTCACAACAATGAGCTACTCCCTGGCTTGTGATGTTATATAACTTCCAGTCGGAAGATGTGGAAATCCTAGATAATTATAGGCAGGATTATTTACTAATTTTGTTCGATCCAAGTGATTTTATGAGTGGAAGAATGGATTAGTTGTGGTACAAAACCATGAAAACTAATACATGCAATATGAGAAATATGGCACTTTGGTGCAGCAGGTTGTTCAAAAGAACTCAAAAAATGAAAGAAATAACTTGCTGTGTTGCACAATCCTAATAATGAGAGTATTTGTACGTCTCCCTCTCCACCTTCGCTAGTCCAAACCAATTAGAGACCAATGTTCTCCCCCCTTTTGTTCTTCAGTGAAACTGTGCTTTGCCGGCTGTGACTTCAACCTTCTATCTATTTCCAGTTCCCCAGTAGTTGATCGGAATTCCTGTGGTAATATAATACAATGCACATTTAGGGCTTGGCAAGGCATAACGATCCTCGTCATATGGTTGATTCATAGGACAGAGAGTGTTTTGCCAGGGATCTCTGCAGATAGTATTCAATCCTTATCATTTTATACAGGGGTTGAGGGGTATGGAACAGAACATCCCACGAAAACGAGGCGTTTTCAGTCAAAGCGAGGCATTTTCTGTCGTCTGCTAACGGAAAAAAGGAAATTTTATCCCCTTCGATCAGCAAAGAGCTGAGGAATGGGACCGCACATTCTGGAATGGGACAAAACATCCTGGAATGGGACCAACATTGGAGACCAACTGGAGCCACGGTGGAGCTACTGCTGCGGACACAGTCTTTCCTTCATCGATACTGTATATGAAGCAAACCTGGCCAATGCGACAACACGTTTGTCGATTTATCAAAATTAGGTGGTAAGATTGAGGTGGATTGATTTCGATCTGTTGGTATCTTGTACCGCCTTAACACTCAAAAGGCAAGCGTCAATTTACGTCTTTCGTGGTAATAGAAATGTTAGGATTAGAGTCCACTGATGACATTCTTTTGTTGCGAAGGGTATTAAATTCGAATCGGGTATTTTTTTTCAAATGGGCACTTGTCCACCCTATACAACAAAGAATTGGACCATTGTAGTTAACTCCCTGTTAGTATAGGTTGTTCTAATGATACGCTTGTACACAGTGCTTTTATTTATCCTCAATTTGATACTAACGGAGGCCCGGGGAAAATTAAGGGGCGACATGACATATAGTGATGACCTGCAGGGGGGGGGGGGCTCTAAGGTCATCGCAGTCTCGCTGGCTAGAAAATATTGCATGTAACTTGTCACCCAGTGCTAACTGAGAGGAAGGCTGACAGGGGTATTCTAATCATGCGAACAATACCTGGTTAATTCCATTGTGAACCTCAGCGCCGTCGTTTTTCTACATTCTAGCGAAGAACAAATATATAAGTATGTTCGTTTTCTACATTCTACAGTACAAGAGTTGAAATATGATGTGAAAAAAATCTAACACTTTCAGAAGAATAGGTTACTTAAACTATAAAGAAGGCGAAGAACAAATATATATCGAGGATATAACCTTTATTTCTTACAATCACAGGTGTCTCTTATACATTGCTGCCAACATGGAACGTGCTCGGAAAGAGTCTAAAGATGACCGAGGCGTCGGGGTGTTTATGGACCCGTTATTTGACAGAGCACTCCTAGTTATTGGACTTCGATACCACGTTGGGAATGGGCAGAACCGAGTTTACAGTCAATGTCACAAAATCGCCGTGTTTAGGCACATTTCCTGTTGACGATGGATGGGCCGAACTCGTCGTATTCCCTCTTGGTGATCCAATAATCATCGAAGTTGGAGAGAGAAGCAAGGATCGAGCCACCGAGCCATGCGGAGTATTTCCTACCTGCTGGAGCAACCACGTTGACAGTCAGCGCTGCTGGAGCAAGGTTGTTGAGCTCTTTCTGCATGCGTTCAGCGATGCCCGGGAACATGGTAGAGCCACCAGCCAACACGATATTGGCGAACATGTCCTTCCTGATGTTAAAATCACATTTCATGATGCTGTCGTAGACGGTCCGGTGGATGCCAGGGGACTCCATCCCAAGAAGGTTAGGCTTGAACAGGCCTTCTGCAGCCCTGAACCGCTCGTTCTCAATGCTGATGACTCGTCCGTCGGGAAGATCGTACTTCCTCGCCAAGGAGCGGGATGAAGAAGCAGTCTGCATCTCCTGGTCGAAATCAAGGGCGACGTAGCAGAGCTTCTCCTTGATATCACGGACAAGTTCCCACTCAGCGATAGTGGTGAAAGAATCGCCACGCTCGGTTAAGATCTTCATGAGGTAATCGGTGAGAGCACCGCCAGCCAAGTCAAATGGCAGGGTGGCGTTTGGAAGGACGTTTCCCGCGAAGATTGGCACCGCATGGCTGGCAGTATCGCCAGAGTCGACGACGATACCGGTGGTTCGACCAGAGGCGTACAGCGACAGAACAGCCTGGGTGGCAACGTATAAGCCAGGGCTATTGAAGGTCTCGAACGTGACCTGGGTCATCTTTTCCCTGAAGGCCTTGGGGTTGAGTGGGGTTTCAGTCATCATGATTGAATGATCCTCTGGGGCAACTTTTAGCTCGTTATAGAAGGTGTGGTGCCATATCTTCTCCATATCGTCCCAGTTTGTGATGATACCCTTCTCGATAGGGTACTTCAGGTAGAGGACACCTCTCTTACGCTGGGCTTCCTCGCCGACGTATGCATCTTTGCCCCTACCAAACAAGCTCTGGAAAGACACAGAATTGAAAAAATAAGCGCCGAAAGCCCAATGTTGAATTGGGTTGATGAGGTGTGCGCCAAACACTCAGTGTGAATACTAATTAGCTCACTCAATTAGATCACACCAGTAACCCCATTCAACCGAAGCCTTTGAACTTTAATGACCTATTTTGGGAAGCCCTGGTATTTTTCACCAGTTTTCTAGAAATCCGAAAAGGTCAATTTCGGACTATTGTCGGATAAATCAAGAAAAAGTTTGAAAAACTGTTAAGAACTCGGAAAAGCCTTTTACTTCTGCACGGAATCGGCCGATCTTGTTCTTCTTCTAGAGAGATTCCCCATCTACTGCTATCAATAATTCTTACCCCCTTGTAGTGGAATTAGTATTATGTTACGTATTTTCTGGATCACCCTGTATATTATAATCTGCCTGTGCTTTCAATTTATTCGCTGTCGTCTGCTAGCCGCTTTGGTATCCATATCGGAGAGTGATTTGCTGACACTTTCCGAATCCCCACATTGTACACTATGACGTACCAGTTGCCTCACGTGACCTTGATTTGCCTCACGTGACCTCGATATACGGGAACACTTCTCTGGGACATCTTCCCTGCAGCAGAACCGCCCTTGTCCATAAAAAAGGAGTTTTTAGAGGGAAATTTAGTGATAAAAGCAAACTTACCGGGTGTCTCAATTTTCCAACGACGGACGGGAACACATACTTTGGGGCATCTTCCCCTGCAAAACCGGTCTTAATCATGCGCGACCCATTATCCACGACTAAAGCCATCTTGTATGTTGTAGGGTTGTTGTGTGGAGATTATCGCGAACGTCTTCCTCGAGGAGGTTTGGGTGAGCGAATGAGGTGCCTAGACCCTGGCTCGGATTAATATTCTCGCGTGGCCGCATGCTGCCCGCATCGACCACATGGCCCGTCACCGCAAGGGACGATGGTATCACCATATAAGGCAAGAAATAACCAAATAAGGCAATGATGGTGTGCTGAGCCTACAGAGCAGTCGGTCAGTCGTAACAACTGGAATGTCATCAGGCGGCTCCTTGTAGATATAATGTATTCTAGTTTCATTGATCTAAGACCGGTTGTGAAATCAAACCAAAAGCCGAGGTGAAACATGAGAGTTATTAATTTCTATAAAAAAGATAGTTTCTGCGCATCTTTTGATTGCTGGCATCTATCTTCCTATCGGGCTTCAACCTGGGCTGCACCCACCATTCACTTTTTAACACATTTTCTATTGGCTGCAAACCGCCCTCCTCGAACAAAACGACCAGGAGTCTGAGCTTTTAATAGCTTTTTCTACCTGGACTGGAAAATCAAGAAACTGAATGCAAAATCGGTCATCAACACTTAGATTTCGAGTACAATTATCCTCAACATGCTAAATGTGAAAAGCAAGGATTTCTGAAAAACTCTTCTAGTTGATCGAACTTCCCCTTCTACTTTAGGAGCATAAAAGTCAACTATTTTCTTTAAAAACATTTTCCAAGCTATTCAGATCAATCTTAGGACCTACTAAACGAAGTCTTTTTCAATACGAATGAAAAAAAACCACCGCTAAAAAATATTCTTCCTCTAATACCAATTGCTGTGTGGTTTTCTCCGACCGCATGAATATTCGAATAGCGATGTCATCTCAGAGCGCTCCGGTCAGCATTTTTTTGTATTTATAATTAATGACTGTGGGCTCATAACATTTATCATGCATGTTTCCAAAGAGATCATACTGGACAGCTGAGGCTACCAGTATGTTGACACACTGTCACCTGGATGTATATACAGTCCTACCGGAAAGTAGATGTCTATCGTTTATTTTTAATATCACAGAGATAAAACAAAATAAATTGAATGTGGTTTTCAGCAGAGTATGGTATTTTTAGTTTGTCATATATCTGTTGTATTTGGATGCACCTAATTCCATCCCTTCATTATGTAACATACATTTTTAAACAGGTCCAATAATCACTTTTTTATTTCATGTACCTTTTCAAAAAATCTCAATAAGCCCAAGAATCATACTTTATGACCATAATACTTTTAGCACTTGCAATTCCATAGAATGTGTTCGATAGTGACATTTTTGCTTAGGATTTTAATTCTGATCTCTTCCATGAGCCTTGAAAAATATCCCCAATCCTTCATGTAAGATCTTTCTGAGTTAGCCAAGGGCCATGCAAATCAAGTGAAAGTAACTCAAAACAGGTTTCCTTTTGTGAACATGACTCTATTCAATGGGTTTCTGTAAAAGAAAGAAAACCATCGCATTATGATCTGAAGTTCATTATCGCTTGTTCAAAACTAATCTTGTCGCTAACGCTGGCGTTATCTTAGCTTGGCGTTATCTCCTTCATTTAAGCCTTTAGACTTAAAGCCAAGTTAAGCTAACGCCAGCGTTAGTGACAAAACTTGCTTTGTACAACCAGTCTCAGGTCGCAAAAATGTATTCATATCTTCCATTTCTTATTTCACAGGCGAAAGTTCGTTGAACCGTACTTTTTGTCGCTAAACCGTCACGGTTATCCACTTCGAATTAGGCCAGTTGATAAGATTTCCTTGGAACGCACGTTAATCTGGAGGCCTATTTAGTCGAAACTACAGAGTGGCTCAATAAAAATGTCACACTTACAAAATAGTTAATATCGTTTTTTATTTAGGCATTTACCCACAAACATATGTACTTGAAGAGAAAGCTCTCTCGATTAATTTGACACCAGCAGAATTATAATCCTTCCCTGGTTGACTGCACAGGAAATATTTTATTGACTCATGTGAAATCTCACTTGCGCCAACTTCTCGAAAAATACGTTTCAAATTATATGTCGAGTATTGTAAATGATAAAAGCTCGATTTCATGCCTGTACCCAGCTTTCTAAACCCAACCAATGACATTCCACCATTTAAACGTTCGGGGGCATCTTGGATTTCAAAATGGCCGCCGGAAATGGCCCGTTTTTCTGATATTTCAAAATCTACTGCAGTTAGGCACCTACTTCCTAAGTCTACGCTCGCTTTTTTTTGTCTGACCAATCAATTGGAATAATCGGAATCCAGAAGTATTCATTAGGTAGCAGGAAGGGGTGGGCGTTTGTGGGTGAGTGTGAGGGGATATAGTGGTGTCTGTTGACTGTGCTTTAAGAGAGACTAGACAACAGACATGTGGTTTTAGTATTAGGTCTTTCATTGTAGCAACGCGAAAATGTAAGCAATTTTGGTTAGGTCCGTCATAACATAGAGTGACTCAACTGTGGGTGCGCGCATGCCTTTGAATTTTCCCGCCTCCAAACTTTTGAGCTGAAGCGCGGCGATATGGGATGTTTTGGATGCGTGCGCAGCCCCATGTGTTTCCGCCTAAAACTATACAATGATTTTGTGAAGAATCCGTGGATTTTTGTCTTGTAAACTTTGAATTTCTCGAGGACTGAGGGTGTATAGAGGTAAATGTTCTTAACGTATATCAAAAGTAACATGTATAGACTGTACTGACGTAGTTGTCATGATAATGATATGACGCATTTAGATACAAATTCAGTGTTTTAATCGATGGGTTTCCTCACCCACGCTGTCTTTGTAATTTTGTAGTTTCCCAACTGTAACGATAGGTGGCAGCAGCTGTCAGTGAAGACACTGCTCATCTTGTTGGTTTTAATGACAGTACAGAACATCTTTAATAGTTTATGACTTTCCTCTTGCCCCTTGTAACATCTTAAGAGTCTCTATAGTAGCTGTCCTTGTAGAATCCCTGACTGTCTTCCTGTACAAGTTCCTAGCTGTAAATTCTGTCTCTATAGTAGTGTCTCCTGTGAGACGTCCCTAAGGTTGTGACACACCATTTCATGTACCGTACTACTAATGTAAGGCCCGCTGTATTTTTTATCCGTCCCTTTCCTATCAACTGTGATATTTGATTATCCTATGATTAATTTCTATGTTTTCTTATGATTCCAATCGTTTGTATATTTTCAGTTTTACGTAGTGCACGTAGTGATGATTAGTAGTAATAAAGACGAAATTAAGAAGATTGAACGTTATGACTTGATTTCTGCACTACAGACGCCACAGTAAAACTCTACCCCAACGAACGTCCGAACGATTACAAGCATGGACCCGATGGATCCACACAATCCGGCCCTTGACGCCTTACTCCAAGCAGCAGAAAGACATCGACGAGATAATGAAAGATACCTGCTGGAGGCAGAAAACAAACATCTACGCGAGCAGCTCAGGAGGACGACGGCTAGTTTTGCAACTAGCACTCCGTGCGCAACACACCCTGCTTCTGCATCTAGCTCGAGTTGTGTTGAGAACTCTTTGGCTGACGCGCTGGCAAAACTCGCTGATAGTATAACGAAAAAGGACAGGTTGCCTAAGAAGGAACCAGCAATATTCACCGGTAGTGTGTTCGAATATCCGGTGTGGAAAAACTCGTTCAAGGTGCTAGTTGAAGATAGTTACCCGGACTTTACTGACAGATTATATTATCTCGGCAAGTATACGGCCGGAGACGCGAAAGATTGCATCAAAGGAATGCTTGCAATCAACAGTGAAGGTTCCTACCAGAAGGCTCGTAGCGTGCTTGATGAGCGATTTGGAGACAAGTTTCGGTTAGCCCGTTCCTTCCGGGACAAGATTGACGCCTTACCAGATGTCAAGCCTGGTGATGGCAAAGGCCTTGAGAAGCTTGCCGACTTCATGGCTCAGTGCAACACAGCGATTGGTGAATTGTCTCACCTTGGGGTCCTGAATGATCCTGAGGAGTACGAGAAGATTTTGCGCAAACTACCTAGATACCTACAGCAGAGGTGGTTCGTAGAAGTCGACAAATGGCTCTATGGACCCGGTGACATTCAGAACAGTTCGGGCGGTCCACCGCGGTGCCATGATAATTATCCGCCTTTCTCCGTCTTCTGTGCCTTTGTACAAAGGCAGGCACGCATCGCTAGAAATCCAATGGCTGAGCGGTGTGCTGATTCCAGGAGTAAGCAGCCCAGTGACACTCGCAGTTCCAAGATCAAGGACTCGTATCCTAAAAGGTCCCCATCGCAGATCAGCAGCCTCGTCACCAGTGGTACCCCTGTTACCACTAATAATGCCAGTAGTGATGCCGGGGGTGTGACAAGGAAAGCAACGTGTGCCTATTGTAAGAAGGCCCACAGGCTTCATGCCTGTAGTGAGTTCGTGAAACTGAACGTCCCCGACAGAGCCAGTTTTGTAAAGAGGAACGGCCTATGTCTAGGCTGTCTCGGCTGGGGCCATATGAAGAGAGACTGTAAGTACAAGAAAACTTGTGATACCTGCAAGGCCATACACCCGACCATTCTGCATGATCCTGGCTTCAGGCCGCGCGATAGGAACCACCCCAGGAACGACAACAAAGACAACAAAGATACGGCACAAGACCAGGACAACGGCGTACCGAAGGACGATAGTTCTACCCCACCCCAGGTCACAACCCACTTCATTGGAGCAGACTCCGGAGAATGTACCAGCTTGATAGTCCCTGTGACTCTGCGTCACAGGGATAACGTGAACGAAACAACCATCGTGTACGCCCTACTTGACGAGCAGTCCGATGGTTGTTTCGTGATCGATTCTGTTCTAGACAAGATAGGGGTAGAGGGCGAACCCTACTCCTTGAGGTTGGCTACCATGACATCCAATACTACTGTTGAATGTAGGCAGGTTCGTGGCCTTGTGGTTAAAGGTCTTTATGAGTCACAGAGTTTTGACATGCCCGTATGTTACACCAGGGGAGGCATCCCAGCCAAGCCTAGCCAAGTTCCTAGACCAGAGAATGTTCGGCAGTGGTCCCACTTAGAGCCAGTCCATGGCAAGTTAGCTCCCTTCTTTGCCGATGTTGAGATAGGACTTCTGATTGGACTGTCTTGTCTGCAGGCCATAAAGCCTCTGGAAGTCCTACCTGGCAAAGAGGATGACCCTTATGGTGTACGTACTGCACTTGGCTGGGGCGTGGTTGGAATGTCTCCTCAGGGTTCAAGGCCACAACAGCGCCATCACTTTTCATTTAGAACACAGATCACGGAGGTAACCCCTCAAGCTGTCATGAATATGTTTGATGTAGAATTTGTTGAAAGGTCAGGTAGTGAGGAGGGCGTTGGCCTCTCAGTTGAAGATCGCAAGTTTCTGCAGATACTAGGGTCACAAATTCGTCAACTTGACGACGGTCACTATGAGTTACCACTCCCATTCCGCGATGAGAATGTAAGGTTACCCAACAATAGAGCCCAAGCTTTGAAGCGTCTGTCCAGCTTAAAACACAAGATGGAGAAAAATCCTCAATTCAAGGAGGATTATCTTCAGTACATGAAGGAAATGATTGAAAAGGGTTTCTGTGAGCGAGTGCCAGAAAATGAGAGCTGTCCCGAAGGCTCGGTTTGGTATTTGAGTCATCATGGGGTCTACCACCCAAACAAACCTGGACGTATCCGGGTGGTATTCGATTGTAGCGCCGAGTTTCAGGGCGAGGTTCTTAACGAGCATTTGCTCCAGGGTCCAGACCTAACCAACAACTTGGTAGGGGTCCTTTTGCGTTTCCGCAAAGAGTCTGTAGCTGTAGTCTGCGACGTGCAGTCATTTTTCAATATGGTCATGGTGAAGAAGGAGCACAGGAATTTTCTCAGATTCCTTTGGTATGAGGATGGCAAGCTGGTGGAGTATCGCATGACGAGACATCTCTTTGGGGCTCGATCTTCGCCAGGCTGTGCCACCTTCGCACTGAGGGCCAATGCTGACAAGTATGAATCTGAGTGTGGGTCAAAGGCGGCTGAGTTTGTCCGTGCTGGGTTCTATTGCGACGACGGATTGTCGGCTGAGAAAACTACTGATGATGGAAAGGACCTAGCATGTGGCAGTAGGAAACTTTGCAAGAAGGGTGAATTCACACTGAGAAGCTACTTAAGCAACGATAGGGAAGTTATGATGGCTGTACCATTGGAGGCTAGGGCTAAGGGTGTGCAGGAGTTGAATCTCTTGTCAGAAAACTTGCCTACAGAGAGGACCCTGGGCCTTCAGTGGTGCACGCAATCAGATTCCTTCCAGTTCAAAGTGGTCATGCGGGAAAAGCCTGTAACTAGACGTGGAATATTGTCCACAGTGAGTTCGATTTTTGACCCACTGGGCCTGATTGCTCCCTTCATACTGACAGGACGTCGCATTCTGCAGAATTTGTGCAATGGCAAGCTACATTGGGACGACCCTGTCCCACCTGAAATTAATGTACAGTGGGAAAAATGGTGCTCAGAGGTGTCAAACTTGGCGAATATTGAGATCCCACGCTGTTACCACCCTAGAGTGTTTGGTGAGGTTGTCTCAGTACAACTGCATCATTTCAGTGATGCAAGTTTGGAACCTGGTGGGCTGGGCCAGTGTAGCTACTTGAAACTCACAGATGACAAGGGAAATGTTAGTGTCTCGCTTGTTATGGGAAAGTCGCGCGTAACTCCTCTAAAACCGATCACAGTGCCTAGGCTAGAGTTGTCCGCCGCAGTTGTGTCAGTTCGAGTGGGTGAATTCCTAGAGAGGGAGTTGAAGTACGAGGGCATAGAGCATTTTTACTATACAGATAGTAAGGTGGTTCTCGGATACATTGCTAATGAAACGCGCCGCTTTCACATATTCGTGGCTAACAGAGTTGAGAGGATTCGGAAATCCACCACACCAGATCAGTGGCATCATGTCGATACGAGTGTCAACCCGGCAGACATAGCGTCTCGTGGAATGTCAGCCCGTGACCTACTCGGAGCCAAGTCCTGGTGGGAAGGTCCAGACTTCTTGAGGAAGGAAAAGGTTCCCGTCCCCTTGTCTGAAGACGACGTACAGACGATCGATGATGACCCAGAGGTCCGGAAAACTGTCCGAGTGTTAGACACCAAGATCGTACCCTTTGGCAAGATGTCCGAGAGATTCGAGGGTTTCTCATCCTGGTATCGCTTGAAGAGGGCCGTCGCCTGCTGCCTGAAGTACAAGGACATACTTCGTGAGAGGGTTGCAAAGGGAACTGGTGCCAAGGAAAAGAAGCTAGATGTCAAGGACCTCCAGCGAGCAGAGACGGCCATCCTCCAGGCTGTTCAGATGGAGTCTTTTGATGGAAAAAGGAGGAACCTACAGCCTTTGGACCCGATTGAGGACGAGGATGGCTTGCTACGTGTCGGTGGTCGCGTCAGGCGAGCGGAAATACCAGAGGAGTTGAAACATCCAATCATCGTTCCAAGGCACGGACATGTTACTGACCTGATTGTCGCGCACTTTCATGGATCGGTCTACCATGGGGGTCGCAGCGCAACCTTGAATGCTAGTCGTCAGGCAGGTTTCTGGATAGTTGGCGCTAGGGGTGCTGTAACGATGCACATTGTGAAATGTGTAGTTTGCCGTAGATTGAGAGGCAAGGTTTGTCTTCAGAAGATGGCAGACCTGCCCACAGATAGGTTAGACCCAGCAGCACCTTTCACATACTGTGGAGTGGATTATTTCGGCCATTTCTTCGTAAAGGAGGGTAGAAAGGAGCTAAAACGATGGGGCGTCCTTTTCACCTGCATGGCATCGAGAGCAATTCATATCGAGGTTGCCCACTCCATGGACACGAGTAGTTTCCTGAATGCCTACCGTAGATTTGTCTGTAAGAGGGGTCCTGTGAGGGTTTGTAGATGTGACCAAGGTTCAAATATGATAGGGGGTAAGAACGAGTTGCAACAGGCTGTCGCGGAGATGAATCATGACAAAATCCGTTCCGAGCTTGGCAAGGACAACTGTGATTGGGTGGTTATCGCACCGAACAAGGTGGCTGAGGCTTCACACTTTGGAGGAGTTTGGGAACGAATGATCAAGTCCACCAGAGATGTCCTGTCTGCCATCTTGCTGCAGAATCCTGGCCCACTCGATGATGAGTTGTTGACGACCTTCCTGGCAGAGGCAGAGGCAGTAGTGAACAGTCGTCCTATCACCTACGTTGATTCTAAGAGCGGAGAGTCCGTAGAGCCTCTTAGTCCCAGTCAGTTGCTGACCTTGAAATCTGCTGTCGTGGCGCCTCCACCAGGGAAATTTGTGAAAGAGGACGTATATTCGAGGAAACGTTGGAGGAGGGTGCAGTATTTGGCAGACCAGTTCTGGTCCAGGTGGAGATCGGAGGTCCTGCCCCTGCTCCAAGAGAGACCAAAGTGGGAAAAGGTTCACAGGAATCTGAAGGTGGATGATGTTGTCATTGTAGTAGACAGCGATTTGCCTAGAAATCACTGGCCATTGGCCCGGATATCGCGAGTATACCCCAGCGAAGATGGACTTGTCCGTAAGGTCCAGGTCACCCTTGGTAAAAGCCAAACTACACTGGAACGGCCCATCGGGAAAGTTGTTTTGTTGATTGCCCGGGAAGTCCCGAACGGGGAGCCTTCTGAGGATTAGAGACCTGACACCTGATATTAGGCCCTGGTGCCATGTCCTTTTCTTAGCTGGCGCCTCGGTCCGGACTGTTTCCCTAAAGACATTTTGCATACTAGTATAAGTTGCATTTGACCATTTGAAGGCATTTGAGAATAGTCAAGGTTTGACTAACAAGTATTTTGAATGTTTCGAGTATTTGGTAAAGACACAGTACTTGAGTACATGTGGATTGTATTTTTTGTGTATTTTCGAACTTGCACATTGCATATTCGTATTTTCTGTATTTTTAGACTTGCATTTTCTTTGCCTACCAGGCAAATGTTTGAAGTTCCAAGTTGAACCGCTGTATTTGGATTTGAAAGATTAGTGGATAAGGTTAAAATCTGCTAAAAAAAAAAAATAACTGTTGTGAGTGAAATGCTCCTATGACTTTCTATGAAAAGACACTGACGTTGCCAGTTTTTTGGGTGAAGTTGGTGAAATTTAGTTGTTGCAATGTAAGACATGCGAATTAGGTTTAATCTCTTGAGTGATTAGTGTTTATTTGTCTTTGGGACAAAGGTTTGCTAAGACCATGTAAAGAATCAAGTTTGATTCCATTTTTTTGTGTACTTATTTACTTGTATTACACTGTATGTGAAAATGATAAAGAATCGGTCTAGAAATCAGATTTTTAAAGCTGAACTGTCTTTCTAATGAGACTGTGTCAGAACTTAAAGTTGAACTGTATTGGTTTTTGGTATCTCAACCCTGTTGAGTGTCTCACTTTTGGAAGTTGATTTTTGGTAAATTGCCCTGTTATGTGGTCAATTTAGGGGAGCCATGTGGGTGCGCGCATGCCTTTGAATTTTCCCGCCTCCAAACTTTTGAGCTGAAGCGCGGCGATATGGGATGTTTTGGATGCGTGCGCAGCCCCATGTGTTTCCGCCTAAAACTATACAATGATTTTGTGAAGAATCCGTGGATTTTTGTCTTGTAAACTTTGAATTTCTCGAGGACTGAGGGTGTATAGAGGTAAATGTTCTTAACGTATATCAAAAGTAACATGTATAGACTGTACTGACGTAGTTGTCATGATAATGATATGACGCATTTAGATACAAATTCAGTGTTTTAATCGATGGGTTTCCTCACCCACGCTGTCTTTGTAATTTTGTAGTTTCCCAACTGTAACGATAGGTGGCAGCAGCTGTCAGTGAAGACACTGCTCATCTTGTTGGTTTTAATGACAGTACAGAACATCTTTAATAGTTTATGACTTTCCTCTTGCCCCTTGTAACATCTTAAGAGTCTCTATAGTAGCTGTCCTTGTAGAATCCCTGACTGTCTTCCTGTACAAGTTCCTAGCTGTAAATTATGTCTCTATAGTAGTGTCTCCTGTGAGACGTCCCTAAGGTTGTGACACACCATTTCATGTACCGTACTACTAATGTAAGGCCCGCTGTATTCTTTATCCGTCCCTTTCCTATCAACTGTGATATTTGATTCTCCTATGATTAATTTCTATGTTTTCTTATGATTCCAATCGTTTGTATATTTTCAGTTTTACGTAGTGCACGTAGTGATGATTAGTAGTAATAAAGACGAAATTAAGAAGATTGAACGTTATGACTTGATTTCTGCACTACAGACGCCACATCAACCACTCTCTTGATTACAGCGGCCGCCTCAGCGCCACTACGCGGGGCCTAATGGTAATAGACTAAGTAGCCTCGCGCGATATGCACCATTCTGGGAAAACTCTATGTGGAAGTATGCTCATTAGCATAATCTATTCTTAGCTCAAGCTCGAGGTAATCTTGCGCAGTGTTTCTTCGGCCCAGATACATTGCGGTGGAAAATGTCTAGGTCTAGTACAATGAACGCCTGGCTTGCGCCAGCCTAATAAGTGAAGAAGGTCTGGATGCGCAAGACTACTGTGATGAAAATGACCATTGCAGAGACTCTGTGACGTAGGCATATACTTTTTACAATTAAAAATGCACTCAAAAACGATAAGGAATGATTATTTATTAACATTTCCTGAGCTTTATACCTTCTAATTATCACTTTACGTAAATAGGTTGGCGTTAGCTCGCGTGCTTTCCTTTCCTCGTGCAAATAAACAGTAGAATAGTTATAACCCAATAATCGAGCTAAAAGTCCACAACGAGATCACGGTGACCCGTTATAAATGTTTCGCCAGCTTCGTTATTTTGTCGCTACGCGGCGCGTTGGGTCCTTGCGTCGAGGCCAGATGGCCACCAAATTGAATATCAAGATGGCCACCGGAAATGCCCTTTAGACATGTTTATCGGAAGCTATTGCAGATTCAAAAACAAACTCCTACAGCCTGGTTTACGTAGTTCGGCTAGTGAAATGAAACCTTCCAAATCGAGATATAATATTAGCCGCCATATTGCTGACATGGCCATAGGGATTACCAGACATCGCCTTGTTATTTTCAAGTCATAGTCACTGTGCGTATGCACCATCCACGCAATGCCACACTGCTCACCTTACTCACTTTGCCTCAAAACGCCGTGAAAATCTATTCGAGGTAAATGAGATACCACTCGCTGTCATGTAACAAAATCGATTCAATGAAACTCAAAATTTCCTGTATGTGTCAGTAAAATGTATCTTTAAAAAAAAGAAAGTTCGTATAAGAGGCCTGTTTGTGCAAAAGAATCGTAATTATTGCCACTATTTAAACTTCTCTAACTATGCACTAATCAGTACGTCATGGGATACGCCACCATCAGATGCTACTCGCTGATTGGTTTGTTTGACCTTCTTTGATCGACCGGTTATTCTAAAATGTGAGTCGGAAAACTGCCGGAACAGCGAACGTGTAGTTCTATTAAAGCCGCTTCACTCTTGTCGCCTGCCGCGAATCATGAGGCCTCGCGCAAATAGTGCCATTGACACTGTTTTGAAAATTGCTCAAATTTGTATATTCTAGAAATTGGAATATTAGTTTTGAAACATTTTGAAATTTTCTATCGAGGCGAAATGTCATATGTTTGGATAAAGTTTTACAAGTTTCCTTCAAAGTGATTAAACTTTTGGGGCCAGGGCAATCATGAGATACTGCTACAATGTGGAATCGGACATGATTGCCAACTACCACCACGGCTAAGGATGGTGCTTTAAGCTGAGCGCACACGGGCGACAAAATGACAGCGAAACTAAAAACATTTGTTTTCGAAATGTTTTGCGTCTTTGTCGTGTTTGTTTCAATCACCCGCACACGGGAGACAAAATGACACGGTCATGTCACAGGTCACGTCAAAAACAAGGGGTAACCTTGGTTGCGTCATACGTCACACCCCCGCTTGGTTGGTATCACATGACGCTGAACGTCATCGTGATTGGCTAATGACGATGATGACGCAAAAAATGTTTTACGTTTCGTTGCAGTCACCCGCAAACGGGCGACGTTTTGACGAAAAACATTTTGACTAGGTCAAAAATATATTGCATGTTTAATATTCGAAAACTGTTCAAAAACAAATGTTTTCGAAAAACATTTGTTTTGGTCGCCCGCAGACGGGCAACAAATTGTGAAAAAATATTTGAAAACAAACGTTTTCAGTTTTTTTTGTCATTTTGTCGCCCGTGTGCGCTTAGCTTAAGATGACCTGTGACACCACGCTTCACGAATGATAATGAATAATTGTTTGGTTATTTCTTTGGTAATGAATAAATTAAATCAAAAAAATATGAACATACTTAAATGTGTCTCAGACAATGAATTAAAGATGAGTAAACACCACTGAATTAATTCACATGAGTAACTGGTTATTCATATTAAAAAAAGGGGCGGCACGCAGCTGGGAATACAATGGCAAACCTTTTGCGAAAAATGCTAAGCAATATCTAACATTTTATACTTAACACAACAAATTGCAAATATCGAGGGTTCTTTCAGACATAGAAGATGGTTCATTGAGTGAATCTGTGTTCTTATGAGGAAGGCGGTCTCTTTTCCTCAAGGAATCCAAGAAGGCAGTCCCGCATAACGCCTGATGGTGCATTTGACTAGCGCTTAAGAGTTGACCATGTAGGTACCGCCATTTTGGATAGACCTCCAAATCTTAAAGCTACTAGAACTCTTTAAAAATGAATTGAATGCTCATTTAAACCATCGGAGTCTGTTCTCCGGAAAACAAAGAACAGACTGCCGGCCTTGAAATCAGCATTCACCACGTTTCGAAGGGGTTCTACTTGCTTTATGATTTCAAGTTCTAGCCAAAATGGTCAAACCATAAATCTTCTCTTCTCGATTTATGTCCAGTCACTTGGAGAAGTTATCGAGAGACATCGCATGTTGCGACATGGTTTTGCAGATGACATCCAGCTGTATGACAGCGTCCATGTTTCAGAACATGGTCTCCAGGATGCTGTTGCCAGGGCTGAGGCGTGTGTAAGTGATGTACTCGAGTGGCTTGGCCTAAACCACCTCAAGGGCAATGATGAGAAGAGAATTTCTCATCGGTGCTTCAAAACGTAAACTGTCGAAGCTCAAGCCACTGCCGGTCATTAACATTGGACCATCCGCTATCCAGGCTTCTGCCCTGGTCAGGAACCTGGGAGCAATTTTCGATGAAAATATGGAAATGTCTAAACAAGTGTCAAAGGTGGTCAAGGGTGCTTATTTTCAAATTCACAAAATCTCAAAGATCCGTAGACACCTTGACAATAAAACTTGTGCCCGTGTAATTAATGCCCTTGTAACATCAAGATTAGATTTTCAAAACAGCTTAATATTAGGACTACCGGAGTGTGAACTTTCAAGACTACAAAAAGTTCAGAATGCAGCTGCTAGGCTTCTAAGTAAGACCAAAAAGAGGGAACACATCACCCCTGTACTTAAGGAGCTGCACTGGCTGCCGGTGAGATCACGTATCCAGTATAAAGTGCTACTGCTGACGCATCAAGTCTTACATAATGACCAAAGCCCGGAATACCTCAAGGAGTTCCTCAGTCTTCGTGCCCCGGACCGCAGGATTCGGTCTTCCGAGGACCAATGGCTCCTTTCCATACCACAGACAAGAGGCGTCTTCGGAGACCGTTGCCTGGGGAACTTGGCATCCAGGCTGTGGAACCCACTTCCGGCCTGGATGCGTGATCCCATTGGCACCAGCGCCTTCAAAACACATCTTAAAACTCACCTTTTTATTGAACACTTCGACACCAGCACCTAAATGTTTTAATCTCTAAGTACAATTTTCTCTTTTACAATGTTTTTTAAATTGTACAGTGCTTTGCAAATGATTTTCATTCAAAAGCACTTTTAATATAATAAATCATTATTATTATTATAAATCTCCTGAATCTACAGACCCTGTGGGTTTGCTGGTTATTTCCTGGTATCGATTAACTTGAAAGAAGATTAAATGTAAGATAACTGCCAGAAATTCTACTAGTATCAATATCACTAAAATAAAAAATTGCATGTCCTACATGGGTAGATGGATGAACTAAACACCTCATATGATAATTCGTTTACGATATGCTCGACCTTGTAGTGGAATTTAAAGAGATAAACTGACGCCAGTTCTTAATACCTTAACAAAATGAAACATCGTACATGTTTCAATAAACAACGTTTTTTTTATCCAATTATCGACGATCAAACTGCCGAGGGTTTCTTTATCATAAACGAGTAGGTAGGTTAGAGCGACACTGCTTTTCATTACTGTAGTCACAGCGAGCATTTAAGACGACCCAGAACCTTTTGAGCAGATTTCAGGTTGTGGTGAAAATATTTACGCGCGCTGACCGGATTGCTGTACCGTTCAATCAATGAAGTGTTCCCGCGGTTACGGTACCCGTGGTTACGTAATCTGGGCTCTGACGTCACTCGTTACGGCTCAGATTATGTAACAGATATTTGGTCAGTTGTGATATATCGAGTTAATGTCTCACGGATAAACTGTATTTCGAACGATTTTAAATGCTTTCTACAGTACTAACTTACTCTTTAACAAAGTACGTTAATAAACAGATAATCACGTTGAAATAGTCCATTGTCTACCCCCTTTTGGTTACCAGACTACCAAAAATTATCTTAGAAAGGAGTTTGTTTATCACCAAACTTTCAACTTATCATCTATGTTTATGTATCATCAAAAGACCCAGTTATATTTTAAAAACACATTGTCATTAATTCTTGGCGTGTCTGTACCGCATGAATGAATCAATTTACCACGTAGCATAGTTTCTGGTTACATTAGTAATTCATATTATTCATTGTCTTATAAATTATTTCGCATACCATTTCTTTCAGTTTAAATATATCCCGTGTTAGTAATTGTATCATCAATACTTCAGCATATCATAAAACATATAATCACTATATATCACAATATCATGACATGGTCCATGACAATCGCTTAATGCTAAAGAGACCATTCATAACATATAACATGTGTCATCGACATTTATCAAATGAATAGATTGATGAGGGAGGAAAACTATTCATAGTAGTGTCAATTCTGATAGCATACACAAGTTTGGCAAATATCCATAATGTATGCACGCATTTCTGTTTACCTGAATGTAAATTAGGTTACTGCCACTCGAAGAAGTGTGCTTGGCATATTTTTAAGCAGTTGAACCATCTTCTTCCCAATCAACAGTTACCATTTTCTCTTTGTGGTGTGGCGGTACCTTTCAACTGTTTTCATATTTGTCTGCCATTCAAACATTAGAGGGGCTACTGGGGACGGCGAGGTTAGTGGACGGACATAGTCCCAGTAATGCCATTCGACGTCACAATTATGAAAAATCAATTTTAGCCGTCCCCACATTACGAGTTTTTTTACACCAATGACGTCATCGTTGGCGGATTTGCACTGGAGTTCGAGTCAATTCTATTTAAGAATCGATTCGAAGTTGCGAGTGATTTGTTTGCTTTTCTTTTATTATGGTCACATGACTCTAACTGACTCCGAGACCGAATAGTAGCTGCCTGAATGTCATAAAACATCACTGTCATATGCGAGAGAATAATACGGCGTCCTTAATCAATGACGTGCATGAATCGAGAATATTGAAGTCGTGTTCCTATTCGTTACGACTCGGAATACAACTTCAATATTCACGATTGGCAAGCACAAAGATTTAAAAGACGCCGAACATTTCAACCAAGTGATGTTGTTTCAAGAGTGGAAAGTGTCCACTAAATTATTTTGTCATGGTTGCCCCACTGCGCCTACTATTCGATCTCGCGATTTCAGTCGGAGTGGGAGTCGGAATGATGCTGAACCTAGCTATTATCTCAGGGATCGAGATGAATGCATGGAAAGATGGAGATATCTCAGGATAGTGAGATGTTTTTCTCTCCCAGGCACCGTATGGAGGCCATATGGTGGACAAGTTTTTATTTCCCTGGTAATTGCTTTCCCAAACTCATATTCTTGTCGAGCAGACTTTAATGAATTATATGAATATCAATCGCTGATCAGTCCTATAAAACCCTTGCTATAATGAGCTCATCATCTATTTCTCAATTCACGGAGAAGATTCACATTTGGTAAGCATTTTATTTCACTAACTTTGCTTCAAGCTATTGACTTTGCCGATTAAGTATTAAATATTGTCTTTCGTCGAATTTCTAAAATTTCACTTGTAGTGATGAATTTGGAAGAATTTTGGTCAGGTTTGTTTATTTGAATTTTTATTCTAGGGTTACAATATAGTTTCATATCTTCACAAACAACTGTTAACTTTGGAGCGAGACCGTGAACAACAGACTGATAAATGTAGGCAGGCTCATAGCAAATAGTAATTCACTTCATTACATCTTTTGCATCTTGCAATATCCGTTTGAAATCCTCGTAAGGTATTTATTAACCGAAAATGTAGGCATGCACATTTGGCCGAAATTATATGCCGCTACATTCTGAAACTACTGCGTGGGAAGCGGGTTCCGTTCTCTTTTACTTGTTCTTCCTTTAAGACAAACAAAACAAATGATAAAAATCCTCCTGGTTTAGCCCCGCCTACCATTTTATTTCACTCAGTATTCATCACATTCAACTTACATAACTAAAATGAAGACTGTTGTATAACTTTTATTCCAATTTCAGTGACTGTAGTAAAACATCTCCTCACATAGCTAAAATGAAGACTGTTGTAGGACTTTTATTCCAATTTCAGTGACTATAGTAAAACATCACCTTACATAGCTAAAACGAAGACTGTTGTAGGACTTTTATTCCAATTTCAGTGACTATAGTAAAACATCACCTCGCATAGCTAAAATGAAGACTGTTGTAGGACTTTTATTCCACTTTCAGTGACTATAGTAAAACATCACCTTGCATAGCTAAAATGAAGACTGTTGTAGGACTTGTATTCCAATTTCAGTGACTGTAGTAAAACATCACCTTACATAGCTAAAATGAAGACTGTTGTAGGACTTGTATTCCACTTTCAGTGACTATAGTAAAACATCACCTTACATAACTAAAATGAAGACTGTTGTAGGACTTGTATTCCACTTTCAGTGACTAAAGTAAAACATCACTTACATAGCTAAAATGAAGACTGTTGTAGGACTTGTATTCCAATTTCAGTGACTAAAGTAAAACATCACTTACATAGCTAAAATGAAGACTGTTGTAGGACTTGTATTCCAATTTCAGTGACTATAGTAAAACATCACCTTACATAACTAAAATGAAGACTGTTGTAGGACTTGTATTCCACTTTCAGTGACTAAAGTAAAACATCACTTACATGGCTAAAATGAAGACTGTTGTAGGACTTGTATTCCAATTTCAGTGACTATAGTAAAACATCACCTTACATAACTAAAATGAAGACTGTTGTAGGACTTGTATTCCACTTTCAGTGACTAAAGTAAAACATCACTTACATAGCTAAAATGAAGACTGTTGTAGGACTTGTATTCCAATTTCAGTGACTATAGTAAAACATCACCTTACATAACTAAAATGAAGACTGTTGTAGGACTTGTATTCCACTTTCAGTGACTATAGTAAAACATCACCTTACATAGCTAAAATGAAGACTGTTGTAGGACCTTTATTCCACTTTCAGTGATAATAGTAAAACATCACCTTACATAGCTAAAATGAAGACTGTTGTAGAACTTTTATTCCACTTTCAGTGACTATAGTAAAACATCACCTTACATAGCTAAAATGAAGACTGTTGTAGGACTTTTATTCCACTTTCAGTGACTATAGTAAAACATCACCTTGCATAGCTAAAATGAAGACTGTTGTAGGACTTGTATTCCAATTTCAGTGACTATAGTAAAACATCACCTTACATAGCTAAAATGAAGACTGTTGTAGGACTTTTATTCCACTTTCAGTGACTATAGTAAAACATCACCTTGCATAGCTAAAATGAAGACTGTTGTAGGACTTGTATTCCAATTTCAGTGACTATAGTAAAACATCACCTTACATAGCTAAAATGAAGACTGTTGTAGGACTTTTATTCCACTTTCAGTGACTATAGTAAAACATCACCTTGCATAGCTAAAATGAAGACTGTTGTAGGACTTTTATTCCACTTTCAGTGACTATAGTAAAACATCACCTTACATAGCTAAAATGAAGACTGTTGTAGGACTTTTATTCCACTTTCAGTGACTATAGTAAAACATCACCTTGCATAGCTAAAATGAAGACTGTTGTAGGACTTGTATTCCAATTTCAGTGACTATAGTAAAACATCACCTTACATAGCTAAAATGAAGACTGTTGTAGGACTTTTATTCCACTTTCAGTGACTATAGTAAAACATCACCTTGCATAGCTAAAATGAAGACTGTTGTAGGACTTGTATTCCAATTTCAGTGACTATAGTAAAACATCACCTTACATAGCTAAAATGAAGACTGTTGTAGAACTTTTATTCCAATTTCAGTGACTATAGTAAAACATCACCTTGCATAGCTAAAATGAAGACTGTTGTAGGACTTGTATTCCAATTTCAGTGACTATAGTAAAACATCACCTTACATAGCTAAAATGAAGACTGTTGTAGGACTTTTATTCCACTTTCAGTGACTATAGTAAAACATCACCTTACATAACTAAAATGAAGACTGTTGTAGAACTTTTATTCCACTTTCAGTGACTATAGTAAAACATCACCTTACATAGCTAAAATGAAGACTGTTGTAGGACTTTTATTCCACTTTCAGTGACTATAGTAAAACATCACCTTACATAGCTAAAATGAAGACTGTTGTAGGACTTTTATTCCACTTTCAGTGACTATAGTAAAACATCACCTTACATAACTAAAATGAAGACTGTTGTAGGACTTGTATTCCAATTTCAGTGACTATAGTAAAACATCACCTTGCATAGCTAAAATGAAGACTGTTGTAGGACTTGTATTCCAATTTCAGTGACTATAGTAAAACATCACCTTGCATAGCTAAAATGAAGACTGTTGTAGTACTTTTATTCCAATTTCAGTGACTATAGTAAAACATAGTATAGTAAAACATCACCTAACATAACTAAAATGAAGACTGTTGTTGTACTTTTATTCCACTTTCAGTGACTACAGTAAAACATCACCTCACATAACTAAAATGTAGACTGTATTTCTATTTCAGTTCGTATCGTATTACATCACCTTACAAAGCTACAATGAAGACCGCTGTGTTTCTTGTTGGTTTGCTCTTCTTGGGACTCGTCCTTGCTGGTAAGTCTTCATAGTTTTCTTAGTAAAAGGTGTCACCATCGGTAAGAATGGCATTAGCTGGAAAAATGATTAAGGTATTCACATCCTACTGCATTGTTCTATCAAATTTTTCTAATCATTTTGAGAATCTTTAGAAAAACAGATATTTGTTCTTTACTTGGCTGAGGTTTTCCTTTTCCCAAGATGTAACAGGATCCATCTTTACTTACTCATCAGCTGTGAATAAGTGAAACCTGAAAGTCAAGGTGAATGAACTTTCTCTGTTATTTCAGACGAGACAGCCGATTATGAGTTCGAGGAGAATGTTGAAAAGCGAGGGTAAGTTACAAACGTACACACTGTATATAGCAACACATGATAAATCAGCACAAATTTGAACGTTGTAAATACCAGAGGTGAACGCAATTGACGCCAAATAACGATATTGAGAAATGTTATAATTGTTTTATTACCGATAGAGACTTCTAGCAGTTGGTTTACGTGTGGAATATATATAGCGGTTCGATGAAATATTGATTGGAGATAAAGTTCCTCGTGATTGTAATAACATGAACTTTAAATCGTATTCTTTTTACAAAACCAGCGAATCATTGCAGAACAACTCTGCGGTTATCCAGGTTCGGCAAACGTACTTGATTTGCGCCTCGTTGGTTTAAGGAATTAATATCGAGCTGGCGGTCATTGGTTGTATAATCAAGACCGCTCGGGTAGACCGAAAATGCAGTCCAAAACCCGAGGCGCTTCGCCGAGGGTTTTGGACAAAATTAAACAAATTAAATACGATTTGAAAGGTATATATGTTCCGTTTTCGTCAAAGAATGATCCAGCCTGGTGTCCGGAACTCCGCCATATTGTTGCTTGTGAAGATGACGTCACGCAGCAAGGGAATTCCCAGTAATCCTGACTGACACCTCGAAAGAGTCCTCGGGTATCCTCCCTACTTCACAAATCCCAATATCGGGGAATACTTCAAAATCTCGTGTTCTTGACATTGTTTTGTGGGGCTGAGTCGTTGCTTCTTGGTGAAAATAATTCGTCTGCTAAAATTCAGAATTTTATACCTACCCAGGCGGTCATTGGTTGCGATACCAAGACCGCTCCGATCAAAACGAGGCGTAATGTATTTTGTATTAGAAACAATGATATACTGTGACTAAGGCCTTTTAGAATACAAGGCCAAGACAACTGTGCGATAAGTCCTCTCAACAAAGAAGACTTTATTTCATTACAGTATCAGTCGAAAACATTGTTGCATTTTTGTTTGCTCTTTAAATGTATTATTTTACAAGTCTTGTGGATAAGCTGAAGTGAGTTAATCTGTATCACTGTGAATTAATAGCTTAGTGCGTATTCCTACGAGAAATACCATTCTCTTATCGCACCTCAATTGATGCATCATCAAGGCATACGCAAGTTTCTGATTGGAACCTTATTGCAGGCCCTATCTTTCACATGTTCGCTTACTGATCTGCGCCAGACTTATAAATAGGAAACGAGACGGTTCATTTTCACCGCCCGAGAAAATGTAAAAAGAAACGTTAGTCGTGCGAAATCCCCAATAATCGCACGACAACGTCACGCCCTGTCGTACCAGGATTTGTTCCTCTAGTAGAGTTAATCAGTGTGCGTTGTGGTGTGATTGGTGAATTATTTCAACAGGCTATTTTATAATGCCTAATTCCTCAATTGGACAGCCACCGCACTGTGCTGCAAATCGGCTCTATGAGATCCCTCTGAGTGTCATTTGTACCATAAATGTGAACGAAAGTGCAAATTGTAGTTACGTTATCATCATAAGTTTGAAATACCCTTAGACAATAATCTCTAACTCGCGGACATCGCTTTGTGGATTATCCCTTTCAGCAATCTGAACAACACCTGACATTCCAACATGCAAAATGGCCTTACGCAGACTAGACAACGCACAACAGTGTTAAGGAATTTTCCATGCGACTTTTTCTGTTTTTCAGATGCATTGCAACTGGTTCTGTCTGTACGCTCAGCAAGGGATGCTGCACTAAGAACTGTGGATGGAACTTCAAATGCAACCCACCAAACCAGAAGTAGAGTTTGACGCCTGAAAAATGCCACTCCGACCACAACATGAAGAATGTAAAGTGGAAATAAATGCATAATATAATACAGAAGTATTTCTTTCGTTTATAAACTCCATTTTTCGACACTGCATTTTAACGGTTAGACACTCCTGGGTTTACATATGGCTAATGGTTACACGTGCGTGTGTGTCTATTCTCCCTGGGTGCTACACAGGCTAAAGGGTCCGTCCACGGATAGTTAACGGCCCCTCTCCTTCATTGTTGTCCTTTCACCTTTAGATTTCATACTTCAGGTACAATTAATATCGGGATGTAAAATGATCATTTTTGCACCCCTTACTTTGTCCTGGTCCTCTGTCTTTCATACCACCCAAGCTGTTGAATGGCATCGTTTCACAGCGGAATTTAAATAGGATGCCTGTCAATTGTATGTATACAGTATGCTGTGAATTGTACAAAAACAACAAGAAATGAAAGGATTTTGATTCAGAATAATTGTACGTGACTTGACTGACATCTTATATGAACCTTTCCAACATCTAGCATCTTAATACATATTTACACACAGAGCACTCGCATCAAATTAAAACCCAATTTACATCAACATTCAACATATTTACACCAATCTCCCTGGTAACCGGAAAAACGCCGACCGACCGACCGACCGACCGACCGACCGACTGACCTGCCGAAAAACGCTGACCGACCGACCTTCCGACCTACCAACCCAAGGAGTTTCGAAGTTGAGTCACGGGTCTCATAAGTCAATGTGATATATTCAATCCACGATAGCAGTCATGTGAAATGAAATTGTAAACAAGCGCACGTGCGCTGTTCAAATGACAACAAATGCATATTGCGCGTTGCAGTTCATGCATTGCATCGGTCGAGACACTCGAGTAGAAAAACTACAGTGCATAGATTAGGCCCAAATCATGTTTTTATATCCACCGACCATGTAGACAAAGCATATCTTTAGAGTATCGTTATCAGTTCCTTACCGCGTGGGCTCGTTTTCCCGGTATAATTGACTGGAGATGCTGCTGTCAGACACGTCGGACTCCATCACGTCCATTGCGCTGGGCACTATCAGATACATGTGCTATAGAGAAGCGAAAGGGATACTGCATATGACGGTAGGTTGGCAGGTCAGTCGGTAGGTCGGTCGGTCGGTCGGTCGGTCGGCGTTTTTCCGGTTACCAATCGCCCTGCCCACGCTCTTGTCGTAAGTTTAGCCCAGTCGAGTTGACTATCCACCACTCCACACCTGTGCATGTATTTGTATACTATAGGACTTCCAGAATGCTTTCGCAGAATTCTCAGGTGCAGCTGGGCCTTCGTTGTCTGTTCTGAAGAGTTTGATAATAAAATGAATAAAATACAACATAGTATGGCACCCTGTCCAAGCGCTAGGCTTGCCGGGCACTGTACAGATACTAGAAACCTTTAAACAATCGTGTTAAAATGTTCATTGCGAAAATGAAAAAAATGAATATCTAAAATAAGTCCTGGACCGTTGCCAAAGCAGGCGACGTGGTTGAACAACGTGCGATCGGTGTTGACCTCTGTCCTCTTAAAGTTTTCATATCAGCGCTTAGAGCGTGCTGAGAAAACAGGAAAATCGATGGAATCCGTCATCGGTTTGTGGAGCTCGACAGTGGTGACGCCAACGCATGAGAGTCAGGATTGGGTCCTACGTGCCTCGGGTCATATCTTCCTGGGTCATACGTTCCTCGGGACATATCATTCCCAAATAATGATTCCTTTGGTCCTACGTTCCCAACTCATATCGTTCCTGGGACTATGCTTGTATTGTACATTACACGTACATTACAAAGTAACACAAATTGCCTACCAACACCTTTGATATGGTAAATGACACACCGAACAGTCGCTGGTACCGGCTTTTGGTGATAGTAGAGCTAATCTCAGGAAGCATGACATATGTCACGGCAGCGCAATTTTTCGTCAAATCTCTTACTTTGTTCCATATTGCTAGTGGAACATTTAGTTACTTAATATGATTGTATAGAGGGCCGGGTTCTATCTCGCGTAGAAGCAGAATTGTTACAAGGACCCCACGTTTCTCTGATCTGCTTCATCACGGATTAGACCCTGGTAAAACGGAGAAAATCTGCTCGTACCAACCCTTCCGAGATCACCATAATTTCTAGAAAACTGAAATATTGAATTTTGTGTTTTATTTCTCGGAAACGTCTTGATTCGCCGGCACCGCAGGACGATTTTTCAAATCACGACCTCGTTATAACGGCAGTCAGTGGAGAATGATAATCCGCGCCACATCGTGAACCCCCGGCTACTCAGTTTTTACCCATTCTGTACCATTGGACTGTGTCTCTGAACATAGTGACATCATTAGGTAACACCCGCTACCCCTGATGCTTGGTCAACTAGTTTCAACAGCACAGCGCAATAACTAGTAGGCATCTTCCATGGTGTCTCTCTGGAATCATCCGCCGGCGAGGGAGAATAATAATTTCACGTTGATGAGATGTATTGGGGAGATCTAGTCAATTACCTTGCTGCCGAGCCATGCGACGTCAGAAAAAAGACTCAGTGGAATAGTTCATTTGCGCCAGAAAAAGCATTGGCCATTTATGGGCGGAAATTTAAGAAATTTTAGTCAATCTGTCTTGAAAACATCAAAATCCCATTGAAAATAGGAAACAGTCAGTGGGAACCTTCCACATCTTACCCTCTCTTTCAACCCCGACCTCATATGACAAAACTCGCCTTCCTTGGTAGCTTTAATGGGCCAAGACAGCTTTCATTTTGTTCCAAGCATATCATACTCGATCGTACAGCCTTGTTTTGGTACTAGCAGGGGAGCATCGCTTACCGCACATATACTTCGCGAAAGAATCTACTGCGACGAACGTGTTGTGCCATTACTAAAAACCACACCGCCAGGTTTAGTTCCACGCCCTTACCGCCAGCAGGCAGTATAGTGGGACGAGAATCAAACATTTCAAAGGCAGAATAATGTTGCAAATACCAGAAAGACATTGACTGTGTAAGTGGTAGGACTCGCAATGAATTGAAAAACATAATCTGTTTTAAAATTTCATCGCTGCTCTTGCATTGCCTGCCTTCTGATCAGGGCTTTTCAGCAAGTATCCGACTTGCCTGCTCATTATGTGGAGACAATAAAATACAATCCTAGATAATCTAAACGTCACTGATAGTGTATCAAAGTTTCTATTCGGTGTACCTATTAACAGCCCCTGTAGCTACCGGAGTTTCTATTCGGTGTACCTATTAACAGCCCCTGTAGCTACCGGAGTTTCTATTCGGTGTACCTATTAACAGCCCCTGTAGCTACCGGAGTTTCTATTCGCGGATAGTGCCTATTGGCATCATGCCGACTTATCGGCGGTGAATATCAGTCCTAAAGTCTCCTCCTTTCGGCGGTGAAGTATGGATACGCACAGCGACGGTGGATCGGCATGATTGACAGTGATGTTGTACTGAAGGAGATGTTCGGTAGGGATGTCTATAACGTCACAACGTCATTGAGAAACCACCCCTGAGTCATGATGTCATTCAAACTGTGAACTTCGAACAAGACAGATGCAAGTCAACCCCAGCCACCCTGATGAAGCCTAGAGGGGCAGAAACGCGCGTCGGTGGAGCAACACAACAGCCCAACAATAGGGACCGATGGACATTGTTGTAAACTACAGTGACGGTATCCAGTTTTACTTCTACTATTCCGGTAGGGATGTATAAACCAGGGGAGGGGCAAATATCAAGATATATATCGGGAGAGAAATTGTTCGTGTGCGTCTTATATTCGGTTTACGGTGAAGTAGAAATAATATAATTCACCAGGCTTGAAATACGCGAGGATTGATAATGATTGTCAAATTCATTAATGCGGCTAATTATTAAAAAAGAAATAGAGATAATCTATTGTTATCACTAATTCCTCACAAAAATTAACATTAATTTTTCCAAAATAGAATCGTATGGAACAGGAAAAAGGTTAGGTTATTTATTTCGCAAATGTATTCAAGAGGTAATTTTGTGAAGAAAAAACCTAATGTTATGAAAGGTGATTTTGATAGTATACCCCCCCCCCCCTTATATTAGTTTTCATACTGTGACCCGTCATGGCAAAATGAGCCGCATGTCGCACCCAGCTTGACAGGCTGAGAGTGACTGGTTGTTCATTTCACTGTTGTCTGCCTTATGTGAAATCTGAGTACAGGTATATCAATTTCTTCTATTATGTCCTGGTGCCATTTTAGGCTCATCTCATGCGACTCATTTTGCCGCAGTTGGTCACATTTAATGTATTGAACAATTTTTTGAGTTCTTCATTCTTGAGTTAGTTTAAGTGTGCCATTGAAGAGCCCCATTGATTATGTCCTCGAATACCATTCTTGTGCTCCATGCGCTATTCACAATGGTAGGATTCACAAGTATAGTTGTGTGGGCACCGCCTGTATACGCGCATGATCCATCATTGGCGTTTTGGGAACTGAGTATTTCATTTACATGGCAATAACGGTGTCTGTAAAATCCAGAAATGTACGAAGCCCAGAAGGCGTATTCAATACTCAAAATTCAAAATTCAAAATTATACAAATATTGAACTTAGAATTTTGAAGTAAACAAATAATATTGTGCAACTTCAAAATTCAAAATTGTACAATATTGATCTCATGAGGTACCACTAGATGGAGTAGAGGGGCGTTACTCTGAGCCTCATCAGCAGCATAAAATGGCAGCAACCAAGATAGTAATTATTGTGTACAGTGGTGAAAAGTCCTTCGTGTTTTTTTATAAAAGATGGTCAATTTTCATTAGAAGAACTAGGTAAATTCAATATTTGAAATTTTTGAGTTTTGAATTTTGAATTTTGAAGTTGCACAATTGGTTGACCTTAAAATTCAAAATTCAAAATTATAAATTTCGAATTTTGAATTTTGAAGTCAAAGAAGAGCATAGTTTAAAATTCAAACTTCAATATTTGTTGGAAATTTCGAATTCTGAATTTTGAATATTGAATGAGCCTTCTTTGCTTTCGTAGGAATGAGTGTATCAATGATCAACGACAGATTATGCACACATAGAGAGTGACCACTCCCTTTTATTTCATTTACACGCATTCAAAAAGTGGGACCTTCGCAGTTAGGTCATACCTTTAAATTTGTCTGACAGGTAATCGGCCAATGGAAGGGTAAATCAAATTCTGGCATCTTCACCTAAACAAACAATAATCGGAGGGCTAATACTTGAGTATTGCGATAAATACCGGTTTAATCATTTGGGACACTTGCGGAATTACAAAAAAAAGTACATGTATAACTAATATTTTGTACAGGTCGTTATGTTCCTTAAAGCCGAGGACACACTACCAACTATTGCTCACCAAGATCAAAAACAGATGTAGGGTCACCTGGCAAGTCACTCTTGCTGGCCTCAACAACTGTGTGTTCACACCAATGTCAGGCCCAGACAATTTTAGCTACCTGTACCTGTCTGTGACGTCACTGGAGGGAAACATTTTTATCACCTGATGCACAGCTTACTTATGAGACCCCTGCTGTCATTGCTCCTGATTAATCAGGTATATACCTGTAGTTTTATAGGCCCATGGACATTCTCAAAACAGCCAACCATCTTCAAAGTACGGGTTTACATGTCAAAAACATATAATCGGAACTCCACCTTGAAATGTAGACTCAAATAGCTAAAAGAGCTAGTGCCTAGTAACATGAATTCATTTTTTCTTGGTGTAAAGGGCTTGAAAGAGTTAAAAACAAAACCTCTTGTTTACATTTTCCTTGCTCGAAACAGTTGGTGAACCATTCACACACGACAATTCTACCTGAAGTAGCCCCCCTGTGGTGGCAATCTTGGCGAAAATATAGAACTCCCCACCAACTCACCAAGACTGGGTGAGAGTATCTAATTTCATTGGCCAAGTGAATTGCCGGACCGTTCACATATGACAAGACATCTGCAGTCAATTAAATTAATCACCATTGGCCAATTTTTCTTGGTAGTATGTCCTCGGCTTAACAGGATAAACAAGTACAGTAGAACCTCTCTATTAAGGACACCCTTGGTACTGACAAATGCTGTCCTTAATAGAGAGGTGTCCTGACTAGAGAGGTCAAATGGAAACAACCAATTTGTGACCAAAACTAGTGTCCTTAATAGAGAGGTTGTCCTTAATAGCGAGATGTCCGCTAACAGAGGTTCCATGGTATATGCTTAATACACGCACACTGTACCACAACACAATACTAACAGTGGCGTGCACCAGTTCAAATGAAAACAGAGCCACTTGTTTGAGGTCGATCAAAACAAACGTAGATGGTAGAGAACCTATTTATATCATTTAGCCTACATGGAGCGAATCTGTGTTAGTGTGGCAGTTCAGTTTGGAAATTATACGTCCGCGGAATACGCACAGAGCAGGGACAATATCATGATGGTGATGATGATGACGACGACGACGACGATGATGAGGATCAGGCCAATTCTCCCTGTAAAATTTCCCCCTGCTAAATTGCCACTCCCTGTGAAATTGACCTCCTAAAATCCCCCCATCCCCCCACCCCCACACACACCCACCAGCATTACTACCCTTAGAAAAATGTCATGAGATCATCCTTTAATGAATTATAAATTTCACGGTAGTGAAAGATCGGCTTCTCCACAATGATTCAAGGCATCTTTGAGTTTCACCGAATCCATCACACATTGTCTCAAGATCCCTTGTAGTCATAGTGTGACAAAATAGTAGAAAGTAGAACCCCTATTGTGCATAGGTGGTTAATACCTTAGTCAATATGATCAATACGATTAGGTAATGCTGTTTACCATGTTTAGAGGCTTGCTAGGCCTAGGCCCTATAGTGCTTGAGTTATGTTGACAGAGGCCGAGCGTGCAGACCTTTGGCTGTGTTGGACCAGACAGGGATCTTTCTGATAAAAAAGACCTGGGACCACGTAAGTAACGTCGGAATTTCCCATTTTCGGTCGGTTATTTCGCATTTCGTAGATTGGTGTCTTGTAACAGATTGATTAAGACTTGGTTTGTTCTCTGATACAGCTTGTTCACCACCACAAAACCAACGTCCGCGTGGAATACTCTGAAACTCACGGACACGATATATGTACTGACATTTTCACTGGGTGACAATTTAACGGGGGGGGGGGGGGGCGCAGTTTGACCGTGGGGCAATTTTACGGGCGAAAATTTTACGGGGGGGGCAATTTCTGGGAGGGGGGGGGGGAATTATCGGGCAATTGACCGGGGGAATTGTCCTAGAACCGATGATCATCATCAACATGAGAATGACAATTATGGTTAGCTGTGCCCTGCTCCTCCCCTGAACCGTTGTTGTTGACCTGGCTGGCTTCGTGCACACAATCGGCCACCCGGTTTTGAACCCCCCCCCCACACACTTTTGTTGACGAGGCAAGAGTCCTCCACTTCATTGTATGACGTCATTTTCTCACCCCCTACTGAAAAGGTCAAGGTCGGTCTCTCACCACGCCAAACCCGGAACTGTACAGAGTCAACTCAACGAACGTAAGTGAAGAACGTCTATTTAACGGTTAATCGAAGTTTCATCAAAGTTTTCCGCTGGTGACCGCTGAGATGATGTAACGAATCCCCTCAATATAATCGGATATATTCAATGAGTATCACTGGAGGCCTGAAATGCATTGAAAAAGTCACAATCTATAGGCCAAATAATATCCTGAAGTGAAAGTGAAACGGCTGAAACTCAGCCTCGTTCTGGTTCTATTGCTTGATAGTGTATTGTAAGTGTCCCCTGTAACCATATAGTTACCCACGTCAGTTTCAATCACGCTGATAATATGTAAAGTCATAGTCATGGTTCAACCCCCTCTCCCCCGTGCGATGATAGTAGTCTGATTAGCGGCGGGCAGAAAATGCATGCTGCATACCGTCTGCAGACTGGGGGTTTTCTCATGAGTCAATAGAATCTAAGGTTTGGAATTAGGGGACCATATCAGTAGTTGCTTTGCGCCAACTTTTTTTCAAAGTTCGTTTTCTTATACATGTATTTGAATTACCTGTGAATCATCTTGCAGGAAGATTTTTTTTGGGTGTGCATGACAGATGACGTACTTAATACAGAACATGTATATTGTATCGGCCTGTTGTGCCTCGTGCGCCTGGTTGATTGGCCGGCAAGGTTGGGTTCGTTTCAAAGGCAGCATTTCATGATAAAAAGTGCTGAAGGACATTTGTAAATATAATTAAAGATAACAGAATGAAGAAACCCAGGGAACAGAAAACCATTGTATATCAAACACCCACCTTGACAGTTCTCCTCTGTCTCTTGATGTTAAGTGAAAATACCGGCCTCTCTGACACTCTAAACAGGTGTTGTTAGGCCAAATAAAAAATGTTTTCAGGCAAATGTTTATTACTACAGTCCTGGTCACAAGATACATCCTAGCTGATTAGCATCATGTAGGCCCTACTTGCTAAATCCGTGCGAGTCACACATACATGTAGCGTGCCAGTGGATGCACTTGGTTCACAGTTAAAGGAATTTAGGCCTACACCCCAACTCGTGGTGTATCGCAAAGCCTGTTTGCACAACGGCCTAGATAATCTTTGTTCTACCGTTTGGCATATACCTGAAATGGCCTCTTATTTTTTAGTGTGAAAATCACATGGCAACTGTTGAGATGGTCCCCTAATTCCAGATCTTAATTTTAATACAGAAGTTGGCTGAAAGCAACTGCTGATATGGTCCCCTAATTCCAGACCTTAGATTCTATTGACTCATGAGAAAACCCCCAGTCTGCAGACGGTATGCAGCATGCATTTTCTGCCCGCCGGTCTGATTAGCAGGTCATGCTTGCGTAAAATCGTTCAAAATAGGTTTTTGGCTGCTTGCAATTCAGAGTCTTCTAAAGATCACTCGACAAGAATTAGTCTCTGCCGTAGGCTGAGACTTTTGTACTGGGGCAATATTCTCACCAAGAAGATGCTTCTCCGTATTTCGATCGAGCAATTCTTGGCTCCAGTGCGCAAGTGCTATGCCAATACACAGAGGAGTACATAGAGGCAATACATAGAACAAACCTCTCTATCTCAACCGGTACGCAGTACCTAAAAGTAGTTATACACGGTCTGTCTGCTGACACCGAGTCCCGGTGTAAAATAAAATTCAGTCCCCCCCCCGGTCCTTTTGTTAAAGTGAAAAGAGTCGTCGAGTTCCTTTGTTGAAGATTATGTAGCTTACCCTAACCATGGAGGTATAAATAAGAATACCTCCATGCCCTAACCAAACTATTAACCACATTCGTTGACAATACACAGCTTTTGTATGGGGTCCTGCATTCCTAGGAATTCCATTCATTTTACCTCGGTACGAGTTTGTGTACATTAATACATGGTGTCTATACAGCGATGATTTACAATGTATCTTCATAGTTTATAGTGTACATCGATTTTGCCGATTTTATAGCCCTCATTTGACACAAGCAAACTCTCCCTAAAGCTTTCAAAAGTTTTGAATGGTATCTAACCTGTTCTAAACGACATATAATGACTGTTTCTTATGTCTGTGACAACTTAATCATCGAGTTTGAGTGATTTTCAAAACATTTCTTTTGGCATAAATTATGACGTCTTGGTCGCTGAAAAGTGTCAGTGGCGGGAGATTTAAACTTCTTACACATAGCAATGATGGATTTTGCTTTGGGCTCTTTAGAAGAAGGGGTATTATTTTGTCATACTATAAAAATTACTGTGAATTGTAGACAGTTGCTAATCAATTACCAAAACTAATCCATTTCGGACTTTGATTAGCCAAATTGCTACTCGTTGAAAAAATGCGTTTCAAGTCTAAATGTCCCCCAAAATGTTCACATTTCAACAGTAAGGGGTTTACGCATAGCCTGACACACCCGCGCCTCACTGTGGCGGAGACTCCAGACTCTAGCAAGACTCAACTGACAATTCTAGTTACTGCTGATATAAAAGTAATCACATGGGAAACTGTTTATCAATCTCTGCCCTCCGCAAATTAGTTGGTCAATTAAGTGCAATCTAAAGTAAACTGAACAAGCAATTTATGGTTTTAACCGCAGAAAAATAGATAAAAATTCGATGATGATGTGATAACAAGCGTAGAAATCTTGGTGGGCAGTGTTTTGTAACAAATTGTAATCATATATCAGTGTCAATGTCAGTTTGCTTTTGAATCTGGTTAGTTTCAGTGAACTGGAAAAAGACCGAAGAGTTGGCTTTCGTTCCTGTAGTCCATTCCGCAATTTAGTTCCCAAGTGTAATGCATTCTCCAAACTCGCACAGTGACGAAACTTGATGATATTCAAGCGTATTCTCTGCCAGCATTGGCGTCCATTTTGGTAAGCCAATAATTCTGCGAAAATGGCGGCAAATTTAAGCAGGGGCAAAACGACGTCATGGATAAATCGGGTTCGGGTCTTTCGCATGGAGTTGAGAGCGTCGAAAATGGTTGACAGCTCGGAAATTTTCTTATTTTTTGCGCTTTTTTCTCATCAATTGAGTATTTTTGATCAACTTTGTACTAATAACGCGATGCAAAGAGTTTAAATCTAAATGCCTACAGTTTTCTTTAGTTGATCAACGGTATATTTCTTTCACAATTTGATTTTGAGTGCCGAACTTTTTGTTTCCGCTCGAGTAAGATTTGGGCAGGTTCTCGGTATATATGCTTATTTCATTACGGTCTTTTTTGATGTGTTAATTCCGTCTGAGCCCTTTAGGGGGCTTATTAGGAGAATAGGTTACTCACTAATTGTTTATGATATTTATACTCAAAAATGTTTATCCACTTTATAATAGCTCCAGTCAGCAGATTAATCATCATTGATAAGTGTGAAGGGTCTGGCTGACCTTTTTAGGCGTGTTCTGGGAGGCTTAAAAGACACTGAGGGCTGATTTTCCTCTAGGCCTCTCAGTTGATATCCTGTTCTAAAACACTTGGGGTGGGAATGAACCACCCATTACAGTGTGAATGCACAATGCGCCAATGAAGCCTCGTTTTAAATTCTGCGGTTTGGGTAAGGCAAAACCATAACCGCTTTGGTCGGTGCAAAATGTGGAAGCATTTCAAAACATTTAAAACCACATAATTCGACATTTAATTTGAAATGTTTGATAATAGAAATTGGTACCGAACTGGAGGTATTGGTTGTCTCACCCAAACTGGGAGGGTGGAGCTAAAATGTAGACCAAAACCGAGCTACGAATCTGGCCTAATCCTATCATCAATCCACAAATTGGCCACTGTAAATCCTTGGGTGACTGGAGAATCGACTGTTGGGACAACCATGCAACTTGCTACTAGCTTCTGGCTCATGTCGACCACATGGGCTCTATCCACCCATCCATCCCAGACACAGACATGACAGATAGGCCAGCAATGTTACCTATAGGACGCACTCAATAGGTGAAAGATACAAGATTTCAAAAAAGGCTATGAATCAGTGGGGCGATGCTAATAATTTATCTGGATTTTTGGCTCATCACAACACCGCTGTGTCCGTCGTCCGTCGTCGTCTGTATCCTGTTTCAGAAACAGTGGCACGTTTCTTAACCGCTAGAGCTATGAACTTGAAACTTTGTACGAAGGACCCCCCCTAGGTCAAGTGACCTCTGACAATGAATTTCGGTCCGATCTGATTCTTGACTTGGCTACCAGGGGCCAGACGTTGAAACCTAAAAAGTATGATATCTCTCTTATGAGTAACTCGTTTTCGATAGAATTTTTATGGTAGGTTCTCCTAGCAAGGTTACATCACATATTTTACGGGTTTTTGATTTGACTTAATTTTCAAGGTGACAGAGGTCAAATGGCGTAAATTAGCCGTTTGAGTGTGACTATGGCACGTTTCCTAACCGCTAAAGCTATGAACTTGAAATTTGGTACACATGACTCCCTATGTCATGTTACCTCAGACACCGAATTCTGATTCGATCTGATTCTCGACTTGGTCGCCAGGAGGCCAAAACTAAAAAAGGGAAAAAGTGGAATATCTCGCTTATTAGTGACTTGTTTTCGATGATTTTTTTATGGTAGAACTTGCAATTTGGTACACATGACTCCCAACGTCATATTACCGCTGGCAGCGAATTTCGGTCTGATCTGATCCTCGACTTGGCCACCAGGGGGCCAAAATTAAAATAGGTAAACGGTTCAATATCTCGCTTATTAGTGACTTGTTTTCAATGATATTTTATGGTAGGTTCTCCTAGCAAGAATACATCCCATATCGTACGGGTTTTTGATTTGACCTAATTTTCAAGGTCAAATGTTCAAATGGTGTAAATTGGCCGTTTGAGTGTAACTATGGCACGTTTTTTATCCGCTAAAGATATGAACTTGAAATTTAATACACATGACGCCCTATGTCATGTTACCTCAGACAACGAATTTTGATCCGATCTGATTCTCGACTTGGCCACCAGGAGGCCAAAAACTAATCATCAAATACTTTGTTATTCTTTTCAGGACAAAATTATTCCTAGAGCATTGATACCGATACAAAATGTCTGGTGAACATATTAAACCGAAGTTACAAGCGCCTCCACTGCGTGATGCACATGATTTAGAGTTGGAGAAAACATTCAAAGCCTACATTAAAGAATTCAATCCAAAGGTGAGTTATCTGAATCAGGAAGATATTCTTTCTAAAATTTGACAGGTTCTCAGCACTCCTTATTTTGTTAACAACAGGTATAAAACAATGGTTAGCTACCAAATCGTCATGTGTTTTTATTATGGATTTAGTAATGATGAAGGGGGTGGGGAGGGGAGGGGGGGGGGGCGATGAGTTACATGGTTTGCTTCGACCGCTGTATTAAGCTACTGTAGACATGGTAGACTCTTAGAAATAAATATCTTTTAGCTTTTGAAAAACCTTAAATATATTTTGCACCCTGTAGAGGTTTTTCGGTAAAATGAATATTCCTGTTGGTTTTTGAGATTTTTAAAAAACCTCTAAGGGGTTTTTAACTTTGCTGAAAAACCTCTGCGGGGTATATATTTGCATTGTTAAAAAGAGGTTTTTCAAAAGTCCAAAAATCTTTTTTCTAAAAATGTATGTGCGTAGTTGGATGTCTAGAGACCTAAGACCTAAGACCTCTAGAAACCTATGACGCTTGATACTAGAAACCTAAGACCAACCTAGGAACATAAGACCCTTGACACTAGAAACGTAAGACCCTACTAGAAACCTAAGACCCTTGATACTAAAAACCTAAGACGGTACTAGAAACCTAAGACCCTTGATGCTAGAGCCCTAAGACCCTTGATCCTAAAAACCCAAGACCCTTGATGCTAGAAACCTAAGACCCTTGATGCTAGAAACCTAAGTCCCTTTGATGCTAGAAATCTAAGACCCCTGATACTAGAAACGTAAGACCCTTGATACTAGAAACCTAAGACCCTTGATACTAGAAACCTAAGTCCTCTTGATGCTAGAAATCTAAGACCCTTGATGCTAGAAACCTAAGACCGTACTAGAAACCTAAGACCCTTGATGCTAGAAACCTAAGACCCTTGATTTTAGAAAAATAAGACCCTTGATGCTAGAAACCTAAGACCCTTGATGCTAGAAACCTAAGACCCCTGATACTAGAAACCTAAGACCCTTGATGCTAGAAACCTAAGACCCTTGATGCTAGAAACCTAAGACCCTTGATGCTAGAAACCTAAGACTTTTGATATTAGAAACCTAAGACCCTTGATGCTAGAAACGTAAGACCCTTGATACTAGAAACGTAAGACCCTTGATACTAGAAACCTAAGACCCTTGATGCTAGAAACCTAAGACCCTTGATGCTAGAAACCTAAGACCCTTGATTTTAGAAAAATAAGACCCTTGATGCTAGAAACCTAAGACCCTTGATGCTAGAAACCTAAGACCCCTGATACTAGAAAAATAAGACCCTTGATCCTAGAAACCTAAGACCCTTGATACTAGAAACCTAAGACCCTTGATACTAGAAACCTAAGACCCTTGATACTAGAAACCTAAGAACCTTGATGCTAGAAATCTAAGACCCTTGATGCTAGAAACCTAAGACCGTACTAGAGCCCTAAGACCCTTGATGCTAGAAACCTAAGACCCTTGATGCTAGAAACCTAAGACCCTTGATGCTAGAGCCCTAAGACCCTTGATCCTAAAAACCCAATACCCTTGATGCTAGAAACCTAAGACCCTTGATGCTAGAAACCTAAGTCCCTTTGATGCTAGAAATCTAAGACCCCTGATACTAGAAACGTAAGACCCTTGATACTAGAAACCTAAGACCCTTGATACTAGAAACCTAAGTCCTCTTGATGCTAGAAACCTAAGACCCTTGATTTTAGAAAAATAAGACCCTTTGATGCTAGAAACCTAAGACCCCTGATACTAGAAACCTAAGACCCTTGATGCTAGAAACCTAAGACCCTTGATGCTAGAAACCTAAGACCCTTGATGCTAGAAACCTAAGACCCCTGATACTAGAAACCCAAGACCCTTGATGCTAGAACCCTAAGACCCTTGATGCTAGAAACCTAAGGCCCTTGATGCTAGAAACCTAAGACCCTTGATGCTAGAAACCTAAGACCCTTGATGCTAGAAACCTAAGACCCTTGATGCTAGAAACCTAAGACCCTTGATGCTAGAAACCTAAGACCCCTGATGCTAGAAACCTAAGACCCTTGATGCTGGAAACCTAAGACCCTTGATGCTAGAAACCTAAGAACCTTGATACTAGAAACCTAAGACCCTTGATACTAGAAACCTAAGACCCACAACTTGTGCTGAAGTGAAGGGCAGAACTCCAAGCTTCATGTTGCTACACTTACATACATGGATTTCTTGTGCTTTCATACAGAGGGTTGGGTTTTTGTGAGGGGTCCAATTCTTTTTTGTTCCGGTAATTACTGCACGAATTAGATTATAACCATTTATTATAACTTTACATAACTTTTCTGGCACAAAACCTTCTACTTTTGTATAGTTTGGCATATTTGCAACAGCTGATTTTTTTTCTACTATTTTCTTGCTGTTGGGGATGCTATATGCCCTGTGAATTGATTCGGCTGCAATTTCTGGAAGTCCACTGGATCTGGTCGTATTAGTAGACCGCCTGCTCGAGATTTGCAGATGAGCAAACTGAAATAAATAATGTGCCCGAAAGCATTATTTAGTGTGTAACGTACAGTGACCAAATATTGCTATGAAGCATGCTCGTGTACTGCTGCTGTAACAATATATAGCGATCACTCTCTCTAAAACTGCTGCTACATGGACAGTATCAAATTGATACTGTCCATGTAGCAGCAGTTAGCAGTATCAAATTGATACTGTCCATGTAGCAGCAGTTAGCAGTTTTAGAGAGAGTGATCGCTATATTGTTACGGTAATCTTCTCTAACTGAATTAACTTCTTCATTTATATAGTTTTCAAAAAAGGGGAGATGTTTATAAGGTAAGTTAGTACAGATGGCAGCATCTTCTTGTCCGTGACATTCAGTTGGTCAGCATCCCCTGACATCATGTACTTATACAGGGTGGTCCAGAAAAATCACAACCGGATACTTCCACTACCGGGCAGTTAAAACCATTGATACCAATGGGTGGGGAATCTTTCTAGAAGAAGAATGATACCAAGATCGACCAATTCTGTTTAGTAGTTTTTGTTGTTGAGACGTTTTTGTGAAGCAAGGTTGGAGTCCCTTGGCCAGGTTGCAGGTTAGTGTGCTGAGGCCTGACCATGCTAACACGACCTTTACTCAGTTGCAAATGGTCACTGGGAACCTTATCAACATTATCTCATATCAGTATTATCACCTTACATTTAATCCACCTACTTATCAAGTTCAATTCACCGGCACAGTTCGATTTTTCCTGTGGGCGAATGAAGCCTGTCAGGGCTTCTCAAAATAGGCTCTAAAACAATAATACTGATTCCAGAACCAAATCGGGCGATCTTAGGATCATTCCTCTTCTAGCAATATTCCCCATCCACTGATATCAATGGTTTTAACCCCCCCCCCCCCCCGGTAGTGGAAGTATCCGGTTGCGTTTTTTCTGGACCACCCTGTATAAGTACATGATGTCAGGGGATGCTGACCAACTGAATGTCACGGACAAGAAGATGCTGCCATCTGTACTTAGGGAAACTAACTAATCTTATAAACATCTCCCCTTTTTGAAAGCTAAATGAAGAAGATAATCCAGTTAGAGAAGATTACCGTAATCATGGTCGTGCTTCCTCCTTTGTAAGATGGCGTCTGTGTATTAAAGCCTGTAGTCTGAGACAAGACCACAATTGATTTTTTAAGCCTTTTAGCAGTTAAATTGTCAATGTTTGACCGCGACGCATCAAAGAACGCGTCAAGTAGTGAAACTGAAATTCGGATATGATATACGGGCTAGTCTTGCGAGTAACTGGTGCGATGGAAATTGGTGATTGACCACGGAAATTTTTTGATAATCGACAAATTAGACAGACTTTGATATTTCCACTGTTTTCAGCCAACTGGCAGAAAAAACTCAAAACACGCCCCCTATTACCCAATTAGCAAAATTCGAAATTAATTTTTTCATCAAATAATTTCTTCATATCTGTAGACTTGCCACAGCAAATATTTTTTCAATACCTCTCCAAATATGTACTTGAGAGTAAAAAACATGCACTCGTCTAATTGATGGGCCTCGACCCTCCAACCTATGAATATTCATTAGTGGTCTTGTCTCGTCTATATCTGTGTAATCTCCTTATTCATCATCTCCAGAGTCGTGGACACTCCACTAAACATAGCCTGCTCTCACCGTAAAGTAAGGTTGACTGCAGTTACCGTAATCGACACAGCGCTATGTAAACAACCAAACCTAATGGAATTCAGAAGGCAGCATTATCAGATATACAGAGATCAAACCAATGCTGGCTTCTCGGATTTATTAATTGCCATCAGGTCGTTGGGACACACATCAGAGAAGGCGAAACCTATCAAGGGTGAAAATATATACTAGACTCCTAGTATGCTGCCCCACCTCCTAGTACTGGTTAGTTAGCAAGATTGTTGTTTGCTATTGTTCCTGAATATCGAGGTGGCTGGATATAGAAATGATTAAGACAAAATCAAGCCCGTGATGCCCTTTTCACTACTATCATAATTCAGATACCTTTGGTCCAACATTGAAATGATCAGCCTAATTAGCTCGACATTATTTCAAGATCAAACTGACAATGAATAAGTCATCAATCATCTAATGGGATTCTATCCGACATGTTTTCTTAACTGTTTCAGGTACCGAAGAGCGAGGACGGTCTCATGAACGGACTGGTGTGGAGCTACTTTGTCACGAACCTGGACTTGGCGTTCGGCCCGGAGCGTGTATTGCTTGGTTGTGATGTATTTAATGAACACTATGACCCTCAAGCGGAAAGGTATGTACTGTAACTTATCTTAGCCTATGCACTTATGTTTTTACAAATAAGGCTACTTAAAGTTCCTCACGGCCTTAATTAGGCATGCCACTCCTACGAGAGTGCCAGCAGAGAAAAAGCATCATTCAAATGGTCAGGGCTCATATGTTGTTTTGAGACGCTCTCTTCATCTTTTGCAGAGAGGAAGCATTGAACTACGAACAATTTTCGAAAGCCATCGACGACTTGTTGAAGAGAAATGAGGATTATTGTAGAGGGAAAGAAGATAGTCTTGCTCCATCACGAGATGCAATCATATCTGCAATCATCAAGAGACCTGCGAAGATAAACATGCCAAAGTGGATTCATAAGGCATGTGTAAACCATATGTGATTTGTCAATGTAATCTCATTGTAATAGTCCTACAATCCGCTTGTTGACGAAAGGATATATGGCTAATGAGAACTGAACTTAGGTTATGATTTAAAAACACAATCTTTGATGACAATAATAATGATAGAACCTGCCTAAGAAAAAGGATATACATGTAATTTTTTTGCTGCTCCAGCAATTTTATATAGTAAAGGTCCTAGTCTTGGCTTAAAATACGCCGTTACTTATGAAGAAGATGATGATGATGTACCACACATTGGTGAAAACCCTTTCTATTCTACCAGGTCGAGGTATATCTTTTCGTCGTTTACAGAAACAATTTTTTTTTCATATCAAAATAACGTTTGGATGTGTTTCACGTACATGGTTGTAAGTCATCTTTTTAACTTGGTAGATATAAATCATAGTGTCATATTTTCTTAACACTTAATACAAAAGCTAAAAGCCTCTGATAGAAACGACTACTAAAAATAATCCATTGAATAAAACTACTATTTTCCCTCTCTTATTTTCAGTGTGCTGGGCACCTTCGAGATTATCTCCTTAGTGAAGCAGCACCCAAGGTAGGTGTTGCGGCGGCTAAGACGATAAAGGCCATTCATGCCGTTGCTGCATCATCAGCAGAAGATCTGGCAGGAATAGGAGCTGCAGTCCCATGGGTCGCGCCTCTCATTCAAGTCTTCAAAGAGGTGTGGGAACATGTTAAGGCCTTCAAAACGATAGATGACAGCATTGAAGAGTTTGCTGGTTTGTTAAAATATGCTTCTGATGCTATTATATACATTTACACTAAGGACCTGTACCAGGTCGCTAATACAAAAGATAGATTGGAGTTCGGCCTAAAATGTACATTGGAAAAGTCCAAAAAGGTTCTGCTAAAAGTAAATAAGCATTGTACTGGGAACATTTCGAAACTGCTTTGGGCGAAGAAGGATCAGATCAAGTTAAAGGAACAAACGAGATCAATCTTAGATTGGCTGAGCTCACTACAGGTCATGCAGGCTGCGGAAAGTATGGAATTGCTAGAAGAAACTAATAAGCTGCTGGAAGAATTGAAAGAGGGCCTATCGATGCAATTACCAGAGATCAACAAGAAAATTGATGGCATGAAAGCGCTAATCGATGCGATGAAAGAGACTGGTGATGATACAAATGCGATGGTTGGTGAGATGAAAGAGAACGTTGAACAACTTTTACTACGTGGTGAGTGTTCTTCACTAAATCCTGCCATGCCATTGAATATATAGTAATAGTCCAATCAAATACGAAAAACCAAGAGCAAATTTCAACAAAAGTCTTGATTTGTGGCTTCTTGAACTTGGGGTGTAGGAAAGCGACATATCCAGAAACGGTACTCAATCGGTGAGTCAGGACTGTATGAAAGTAAACTACTGCGTGTAGCTCTATCAATGAGCTATGCAAGGGAATTAAAGGGGCCGGCTGTTTATCTCAGTGGTTATAATTAATAAGTAATCAGTTACATGTTATCGTCATGCGGATTAGGACATGTGTTCTAAAAAAGTATTGCCTTTACTTTACAGTCGAGAGTTTAGATGATTTGGCCACGCTAATTCATAAAACACAAACACACCATGAGACTCAGCAGAGCAAACCGAACGACTACGAGTACGACATAATGCTGCACGACACATCTGATCAATCAGGAGAGGCAACTGAAAAATTCTACCGCGAGCTTCAAGATATTGAATTATCGACTGGAAAAAAACTGAGGGTTTTTTATTTCAATAAAGGAGAACCAGGCACAGATTTCATTGCACTGCTTCAAGATAAGTTTTATAAGTGCGAATATTTCTTCTCCATTTTAACAAAGTCCAAACCTGAAGAAACGGAAGCAAACTGGGTATTAAGAGCAACCTTGATTCAACTATTGTACCAAAAGTACAGGAAGAATAATTTGATTCCGATATTTCTTGGTGGTAAACAGGATTGTCACATTCCATTTTTATTACGTGGTGTGACAGGTATTAGCTATGTGCCTGAAAACGAAACACAGGTGCCTGAAAATGAAACACAGGTGCCTGAAAATGAAACACAGGTGCCTGGAAACAAAACACAGGTGCCTGAAAATGAAACACAGGTGCCTGAAAATGAAACACAGGTGCCTGAAAATGAAACACAGGTGCCTGAAAATGAAACACCGGTGCCTGAAAAAAGAACACAGGTGCCTGGAAAAAAGGGGACCTGGAAGGATGACGTCCGAGGCCTGTTTGAAAAAAAGAAATAAGACTGCCATTGAATATTCATAGGTTGGAGCGGTTCCGTCAAATGCCTGTAGTTCAAGAAATGTTACAAAAACACTATTGCATATATACTGTATACGTTTGAGGATCCAGACCTAGACACGAGTATGTTTTTTTTTTCAATACCCCTCCAAATATATTTGCTGTGGTAAGTCTACAGATATGAATAAGAATATGTTGCTGAAAAAATTAATTCAGATTATTGGAAACTTGGCAATTATAGGGGCGTTTTTTATATTTTGCTCCCAGTTGGTTGAACCGGCTGACACTATCAACGTCTCTCCAACTTGTCCGATTATCTAAAACATTCCGTTCACAACTACCAGTTTACATTTCACCATTTACTTTCTCGACTGTCCGGAATATCATATCAAAATTTCAGTTTCACAACCCCACGCAGTAATCGATGCGCCGCGGTCAGACATTGACAAATTAACTGCTAAAAGCTTTAAAAATCAACAGTGGTCTTGTCTAAAATATGTGCAATATATACATAAGATAGGCCCATATTTCTACACAAACGTACGGAGCCTCCCTTTGTCTTCAAACCAAGTTTCTAGTCATATGATAAAAATTTACCAATGATCAATGCGATTCAGTTTTTTCGATTTTGGCCAACTGGTGACCAAACCAGGAATCGAACCAGACCGTAACTTAGTCTTAAAAAGTAGGTCAAATAAAAAACCCGTGTGATATGTCATACATCGTTTTTACATGTATGTAACGGAGCACGCTATAAGTAATATTCCTTTCTCCTCCAAGAATCGTTTGGTAGCAATACCACAACACGAGAACACGCAGTTGGTACGGTAACTATGCCAAGACCAACAGCTGACGCCAAGGCAGCTCTAACATTTCCACACAGTGAAAATGTTAACCATTTCGGTCAGCAAACGGGTTTGAGTTCACACAGGAGTCCTCACCACACCATACGAACGTGTCTGCCTCCCCCAGCGTCGAGCTGTGAACTGCCCCACCTTCAAAAGTTTCACAAGTTAAAAAAACATGGTCGATCAGTTCATATTACCAAACACATCACCAAAGAAAAAGTCCAAGAGAATGTCAGGCTGGGTTTAGAAGGAAGTGTAGTACTATTTATAATGAATTTATATTTCATACCTTGATACACAGAAATATCGCAAAAAGGAAAGTTAGATTTTACACTGCTTTTATTGACTTTTCAAAATCCTTTGATGTTGTGAACAGAGGTAAATTACTGACAGAGGTTGCTGGAGATGAAGGGAGTAGATGATAACTTTTAAATGCCATAAAGGCAATTTACAAGTGTATACAGGCATGTGTAACCCGTCACAGCAAAAGCAGTGGCATGTCGCTCTGATCTTGGCAGGTTGAGACGGACTGTTTGTTCATTTCTCTGTTGTCTGCCTTTTGTGAAATATAAGCACATCAATTTCTTCCATTATCTCCTGGTGTCATTCAGCCTCATCTTCTGTGCGACATGCGCCTGGTTTTGCGGTGACGGGTCACATGTGTCAGAGCTGGTCAACAATGTTCCGAGAGTATTTTGACAGTACAGTTGGTTAGAAGTAAGGATGTATTTTAAGTCCATTGTTGTTCTTATATATGAACTAACTTAAAAAATAGAAAGAAGTGGCCTTCGAGGGACATGGCTCGTGAGGATAAACCTAAATTACATCTATTATTATTTGCTGGTGACATCGTGTTTTTCTCAGACAACAAAAATACTTAACAAGCTTTATTAGATATTATAGAGGAGCATAATCGAGAATGGGTTTTGAAGGTAAATTCAACGAAAAGTAAGATTATGGTATTTAGAAAAGGAGTTGGAGTAGCAGCGTCTGCAACATGGACATAAACGGGGCAAGAGTTGGAGATTGTGGACGAGTATATAGACCTAGGGTTGAAGTTTATATCAGACCTATCGTGTACGAATATGGCAAGTTACAAGGCGGGCATAGGTAAAAGAGCCGCCATTGGTTGTTTTCATTCATTGGACAACTTTGCGAATCTACCAAACAATATGTTCTTTAAGATTTTTGACGCAAAGATTAAACCTGTTATGAGGTCTGGTTCAGAGATCTGGGGAAATGAAGAATACCAATGTATTGAACGAGTACAATTGTATTGTTGTAAGCAACATGGTCGTGTCAACGCAAGCTCATAATACTGCAGTGTTGGTGATTGTGGTATAGCGAATTTTAGTTGTAATACGAAAATAATATGTACAAAGTATTGGTTTAGAGAGCTATGTAAAATTGCCGTCACTGATAGATATGCAAAACTAGCCTACCAAATGCAACTCTAGGATTTAGAAAATGATAAAACAAATTGGGCCTCTGACATTTGAAAAATATTATGTTTTTCTGGTTTTCAGTATGATGGCTGAATCAAGGTGTAGAAAATGAGGCGCTTTTTATTTCTTTATTAATCTCAAAGAGTATATGATGTTGATCGCCAGGGATGGTCGAATAGACCAGCTCAGTCAACCACATCATGTTGCTCATACTATACAAATGTGTTAGAATCAGATTGGTATCTGAATGTTATTACAGTTAAGCATTTTAGAAATGCATTGGCAAGTTTTAGTTGTGGCTTATTCAGCGACAACCACTCAAGGGAATTAGTTGTTTGTCGCTATTGCAATTGTAATGAATTGGACGATGTATTTCTTGTTTTTAATGTATGTGTATTGTTCCAGATTTTCACCTTTGATTTCCGAGCCGGAGATATATTCCTTTGTCTCCTTAATGAATAGTAAACATTGCATATTTTGTCAGTTTTTCTATACAATAGTAGGGGTAGGAGACTTGAATTCTAATTATATATCTTTGTTTTGTCATTTTGAGTTGATATTGCTTGATATATTAATTTGTATTATTGTAAGGGGCCGATGGCCTTAATCATTAATACACGTACAAGTTTATCATTATCAGATCATTATTATGCATGTGTAGTTTAGTAAGAATTAGAAACAGTATGTAAATTGCATGTTAAAAAAGAGTGTTGGAACGAAGTTTAATGTTTGGCAAATAATGATGCCTTGTTTTCGATGATAATCAATACATTGATGAAATCATTTCCTTGGGGTTTTCTTTTATTTAATCGCTCCAGTTAGTCGGCGATATATAAGCCTAAACACAAATGTTTACCGGACGCCGCATGAAAGTTGGGTATTTCATGCAACATTGAAAAACCAGTTTGAATAAGTCAGGTCTTTCTCATTCCATTCACCAAATAAATCTGGATCATGACGTCACCTCGACAAGGCAGTGATACGCAGCATCGACCAGAAGATTAGTTTACCAATCTTGACTTGAACCGAGAGCTTCTTTATCCAGACAGCCACCTGTCAAAATACCTGATGGAAACTAAAGCCAAAGCTATTTTTCTAAAAAATTGTGATGATTTGCTCGTAGATTTTAAGGTGAAAACATCTACGATGGTGAGAACTGGCGAGGCCACTCTTTTCAGCACATCCATAAAGCGTGGACTATGTTTGTATCCGAGACTCTTGATTTGTTTCTATAATTTGGTGTTATTCGCCGTTTATACACAACAGAGTGATACGCATGCAGCAGTAACGACCAGAATTGGTCTATCGTGTATAAACCAAGAGCTTCTTTATCCAGGAGTGCCAACTGGTGAACTAGATGTTACAAAAATATTTATTTCATGATCGTAGATTTGACGGTTAAAACCAGTTGCGATGGCGACGACAAACGAGGCCATTCCTTTGACCATATCCAGGGAGAATGGAACATGTTTGTACCAAATACTGCCTTTGATTGGTTTCTATGATTTGGCGGCTTTCACCGTTAAAGTACCATTAACATTAATCATGGCAGCCATTGGTTTTCCAGCAAATATACTTGCGATTATTGGCGTAGGATATGAGCGGCCATACACATCAACTTCTGTGCTGCTACAAGGTTTAGCAGTAACCGATAGTTTAGTCTTGGTTTCGCAAGTATTGGGTGAATCAATGCGGGTCTTGTACGACTATACGGGGTTTTGGTTCGAGTATGTTTTGTTTGATGCGCACGCATACAGTTATCTCCGCACACTGATATTCTTTTCAAAGACTGCATCCATTTTTATTACACTTTGTGTTGCCACTGAGCGATTCATTGCTCTCTGTAGGCCACTGTTGGCGGCAGCTTTATGCACAAAGAAGAATGCCTACATTTCGATATCCGCAATCTGTTTTGGCGCCTTCTTGTATCGAATCCCTCTGTTCCTCTCAATCGGAGTCACATTCCGTTACGACCCTTGTTCGCGTATGATCTTGCCTTGGTGGCACTATACTGACTTGTACTTTGACTATTATTTCTTTACCATATACATAGTAAGCCTTCATATCATTATTAATTCATTGATACCAATAATTAGTCTCTTAATCCTCACCGGCTTGATATTATCTAGCCTCAAGCAGGCGACTACTTCTCATCTCACAAAGAATGACGTACAGCGAGACAAACAAATGACGATGGTTACGTATCGGGTGGTGACCGTGGTGGCTATATTTATAATACTAGAGATGCCAGGCGGGCTTTCCGCAATGGTTGGAGCAATTCAAGTATACTCAAGTCTCGATTTAGACTTTGATATATATTTGGGTGTTCTCAATATTTCATACTTTCTGAGCAATTTAAACAGTTTTGTGAATTTCTTCATCTACTGTTCAACGGGCCAACGGTTCAGACAAGCCCTGCGGAAGGTATTTAACTGTCACCGAAGTTAATATTGCCACGATGACACGGATTCCAGACCTTTTGAAATCTAGAGGGTGGCTGTTGTTTCTGCCTACAAAAAAGGAAACAAGAAGCGACTACATCGCCCTGTGGCAGTGTTCGAAGTTTTTTTCTAATTGAGTTTCAACTCGTGCAGTATAACTCATAATTCGTTACTCGTTATTAGTAGCGCGGGAAGCGTCTTCTAGCTGCCCGATTGCCCCGAGGTCGACTTTCAACTTCGTCCCCGTCATTGCATCTACGCATTTCATCATGTAGGAATGCGATTTATGATTTCACACCAGGCGACGCCATTTTGTTTCCCATATTTTGCGCACTGCTCCAAAATTTAATCATAGAAATGACGTTATGGAAATTCCCTTCCTATGTATATCATGTCTCGCATGCCTCTGTGTGCGCGGGCCGAGTTGCAGTAGGCGAACGAGGTTTACAAAGAAGATTAACACCAGGTACCTTGTTCACAGGAACTTTACCAGAGATTGCACTGAATGACTTACCTCTTCTGGCGTGGTTTATTTGGTTTACGCGCGAGTTGTCGCGAGCTGTCGCGATGTTAGTTTCATGTTTTTCTGCCGCTGAAGACCATCACAGCACGTGCTATTTTATACGCAACAATGGATCCAGTTCCTGTGAAGGTTTGGGTCTGGGACAAGGGTGTAGTCAAGTGAGTGGTTAAGCGTAGTCAGACACGTTAAGACACATGGAGTGAAGTTCTGAGAGGAGTACATGTTTTTTAGTTAGTGGACAGTTCTGGTTTCGCCAGTATTTGTTGAATCAATGCAGGTCCTGTACGACTACACGGGTTTTTGTTTCGAGTATATTTGGTTTCATGCACACGTTATCTCCGCACACTGATATTCTTGTGAAAGTCTGCATCAATCTGAGTCATTGTTTGTGTTGACACAGAACGATTCATTACTATTCATTCGCTATCCGAAATCTCTTTGGCGCTTTCTTGTATAGAATCCCTCTGTTCCTCTCGTACGAGCTGACATTTCGTTTCGACCCTTGCTCACGTATGATATTACACAGTATTATTCTTTAACTGTTATTTCTCTCTCAGCTACGTCATTATAAACTCATTGATACCGATAATTAGCCTCACAATCCTCACCTTGCTAGATATCATCCAACCTCATGCAGGCGACCACTGCTCATCTCACCAAGAATGTCGTATAATATTGACTAGAGAAGGCAAAGGAGGTCGCAGTTGGTCTAATGATGGATCTAAGGGAACGATTCCAGCTTGTAAGATGGTATAGCTCAGAACCAGAGATTTTGAAGTCACTGCCAGAATCAGCTGAAGTTAAGTCGTCGGTGAATCGGAGTGAAGGTACAGCAGTTAGAGACACAGAATCGACTCCCGGAATAGTTTGGAGGATACAACTAGTTACAGAAACCCTGACCTGAACAAAGCGAACACAAGAAGAGGAGCGTTGGCTGTAGGTTGCTCAATATTCTATCCCCTCGGACTCATCTCACCGATGGTTTTAAGAGGCAGGATGCTAATGCAAGAAATGGTGAAGGAGAAACTTGAACGGGACACCAAACTCCACAGAGCCTGCTGAAATGTTGGAAGAATTGGAAACAAGAAGTGGATAACGTCAGTAGCTGGGAAATAGACTAATGTACAAATCGACTCTTGGGAACAGTGAACAGCCGTCAGTTGCATGGCTTCAGCGACGCCAGTGGATCAGGATATGGCGTTACCAGAACTGCGTTCCCATATGATACTTGTTCAGAAGGAGCCTCCCCATCCCAGAGGTCTTCTGCAGTGTAGGGACAAGAGATTAAAATCATTTTTGGTTGCGTATTTATGTTATCCAGGTCTGATATAAAGAGGGCTCAACGTTCTCTGGGTCCTATTCGAAATATTCGAAGCATTCCCATGATTCTATGTTCTCCCTTCCTGAGCGTCAGGGCATTTCACTCTACCAGCTGCGATAGGAGCATACGACTGACCCTGGTTATCTACAGGGTGGCTCAGAATTATTTTCCCCGGTACACAATTGAATTCCATTGTGTATCCATTGTGTGAGGTAAAATAATTCTGGGCCACCCTGTAGATGTTGATGTTCCACGATCGAGTCCGATGTTGACCCCGCGGTGTTTTTTTGGTCTGCAAAAACTTCTTTTTGTCACGAGTGACTGACATACTTATCCCATCAGGATTTTAATTTCCGATTGAACACAGCTCGGAGGGTTAAAATCACTTTCATTGTGTAATGTACCTAAACATTTGAATACTGTTGGTGCAGCCTGTATGCGTGAAGTTCGCCTAATTGATATTAATAACAATTCAGGAACGTATCACTGTAGTTTCATGAAAATAACACCACTTCGGAATATTCAAGGCCCGGCCTCTTCTCTCTAGTCTATTCACCAGAGGTAACCAATGAGTGACTTCGCTGGCCCTTGTGATGGCTCGGCCGAGCTGTCACGGTTACGCTAAACCACTTATTACCGCAGCCCTATTGATTCGAAGTGTTGTGGGCCTGCTGGTGGATGAGTGCGCATGTGGAAAGACGTATGGTAAGGCCACTCGCCGACCGTTTATACAGCTTGTCTCATAAAACTGAAGCACCTTTTAGATTCATCCAAACCCCCCAAAACAAAAAAAGTCCTTATTGAAATTCTGAAGAAAAATCTACTAATGCTTGCATTAGTAAAGCAAAGTGAGATTCAGGCAATGATAGTAGTCACGAAATTCCGAAGAAAAACGAGGAGCTCATCCTCTGTTTTTCTAAAACCTTCTTTTTTGATTTAGACTCCCTAGGCCTCCGTGAGAGAAAACAGAATCGAAGTTTCTAGGATTTGTGGTTTTCTTGAGTAATTCTAGGGCCTCTTAAGACTATAAATGAAGCCCCACTGAGGGTACCCACATTGCAGGCAACCTGTGCGACAATGGATGCTGTAGAGCTGCTGAGAAAACGACGCCGGTGCTACACCGTGACAGAAAAACTTGCCTACCTGAGAGACCAGAAGGAGGCACTGGTGAACGGTACGGTTCGCAGTATGAGAGAGTTCGCCGCCCACTATAACATCCCCTGGGAGACGTTTAGAAGGTGGAATCACGAGGACTCGAGCAGAAGCAAGAACAAGGGCATGGCCGGAAGAAGACGGTGATGGAGCCCCGTGATCTGTTATGGCCACAGGTTTAGGACCAGCTTTACCAACAGCTGCAGCAGATGAGAGAGCGTCGCCTCGCAGTCTCCGTTCTCGACATTCAAGATAAGGCGTTGGTAGTGTGGCAAAGCTGGTGGAATGAGTAAGCCCAAGATGTCAGAGAAGGGATTCAGCATTGTCGCCCTCAGTTATGGGATTTCAACGCATCCATAGGCTGGGCGGAGTGCTTGATGAAGAGATGCCACGTGTCCCTACGGAAGGTGACCAAGAATACAACGACCGTCCCCGCTGATGCTGCTGCAAGGATCCAGACCTTCCGAGATGCGGTTACTGGGAGCATCGATCGTCTTGATATACAGATGCGGTTCTTCTTTAACATGGACCAAACCTTTGTCCTGTTTGATATGAGAACCATGTACACGGCCAACACCACGGGGGAGAAGGCCATAGACGTCCGATCATCCAGGTCCAATACCAAGCTGGGATACACCGTCACCCTCTGCATCGCAGCCTCTGGAGCAAAGTTGCCGGCGGACATCACCTTCCCCAGAAGAGGTTTTGTCCGGGTGTTTGCAGCCCTCCAAGACAACCCACCAGCAGATGTAAAGATTACCCAATCGGAAACTGGTTGGATGAGGGAGGAAACGGCGCACCACTGGTTAGATGAAGTCCTATCACCCTACGTCACCGACAACGAGACCGACCAGTTCCTGTTAATCGTCGATCATTATCAGGTCCACCGGACAGAGAACTTCCGGACGAGAGTCCGCGACATGAGAGGCAGTCTGGATTATGTACCTGCTGGTTGCTCATTCCTCGTACAACCGTTAGACGTTGCAGTCATGAAGTCCTTCAAATGTCACGTACGGCGACAATGGAAATCGTGGAAGAAGGACCACACGGAAAAACGAGGAGACTGCCCTCACATCTGCCTGAGAGACGTGACCAACATCATCAGAGATGCCTGGGATGGTGTTGATGAGGACGTTATCGTCAACTGATTTGAAGCATCGTTTCGACCAAGGCCAATCGAAGCTGGACCACATGCTATCTCAGAGGAAGAAGAGGAGACTGCTGTGGATGGACCAGAGTTCGTGAATGTAGTCGAGGACATTGTGATGGACTTGAATTGACTGTGGGTGTTGTGAATGATTGTGGGTACGATTCTGAAAGCTGGACAATCTAATAATGTGTATCTTTAGCTTTGAAAAAAAATTGAATCGGGATATGCATCGTCTCTTTTTTATTCCTTCACTGATCACTTCGGACAAGACTGTACATTCAGAGGGATGTTCGGTTTTGTCTCCAGATATGTGACGGACAACTTCTCATTCTTTAATACCAATTTCGCACTGCAAAGTATCTTTGAAAGCCCGAAGCAGGTAAGGGATGATAAGACCCGAAGACATGCTCCATTACCTCCCTGAGCAGTGCCTCACTTTGAAAGGGCAGGTCAGTCCCTAAAACCAGCAGAAGCCAATATGTCAGTTGGACTTTTTTCATGGACACCCTGTACACTATCAGCCATTAGCACTGGGACACCCTTTACACTACCAATGACGATTAGTTGAAAATGTTCTGGGACACTCAGTACAATGGCCGAAGGCCCGATCCAATTATCCCATTCACAGGAGACCCACGGATCGGTTTCAACAACCCAAACAATAAGGATTGGACTCGAAACTGAAGTACAATGTATATTGGATATGAGGCCTGGACAACCCTCTCTGGAATCCCAGCCAATGATCGGCCTTCTCAACAGCTCTGTTCGCCATCCTATGAGTCAGGGGCGGCGACACCGGCTGTTAATGAAGTGGTGTTATTTTCATGAAACTACAGTATGTATAACCTGGACTGAATAAATACCGCCAGAGCTGTAGTTAACGGACGCATGAAGAACGACACTTATCTTCGCTCACTACTCTAATTAAGGTGCCGTTTTTATAGCAAAGCAGAATCATTTTTTTCACAAAAGTTTGTCAGTGTGATCTTCCGAACTCCAAACGTGGCGTCAGGAGAGCTGAACATCATTTTAATAACTTCTGGCGACATAAATTTAGTAGGAGTAAGTGTTCCTTGTCTCAATTTGCTTCAGGACAAGTGCTTTAGATACTTAAAGAAATGGTGCTTCGTTTCCGGAATCATGAGACCTAAAGGTAATGACTTCTGGGAATGAACATTGAATCAGCCCCCGTCTTTACGGTGTTATACTATTGCTATTACTAACGGTTTAGTAACCTTGGTGCTAACTTTAGACATGTGGATAATGATTAGAGGTCTAGGATGGGACGGTGGGGTGGGGTGGGGGGGGGGGGGGTGATTACAGTGATGTATGAACCGTTAAGCAATATACACGGAAGAGCTGCCTCCAACAATAATCGTTCGATTTCTCGCGTTGTTCAGCATTGATCAAAACGGATATCATGTTCCGTATCACCGAAACAGAATACAACATCGATAGCAAAGTAATTTCTCCAGTTACAAGGTGGATATTTGTTTTCAAAGGAACGCAACTAGTGTGATTGAATTGACACTTTTTTGATAGGTTAGCAGAAATATATGTTCTCTATTCACACTGTTCTCATTACGTGTCCCATTGGCTGATAGGTTGACGAAGAGCGTTATGCTACGTTTCTATCCATATTCGGTGGTTCTCTGCAGTGGTAGTCCGATTGCTAACAGAGTGATACGCATGCAGCAGTAACGACCAGAAAATTGGTTTATCGTGTAACCAAGAGCTTCTTTATCCAGGGGTGCCAACTGATGAACTAGATATTGCAAAAATATTTATTTCATGCTCGTAGATTTGAAGGTTAAAACCAGCTGCGATGGCGACAACTAACGAGACCATTCCTTTCACCACGTCCAGAGAGAACGGAAAATGTTTGTATTCAATATATCCTTTTATTGGTTTCTTTGATTTGGCGACTTTCACCGTTAATGTACCATTAACATTAATCATGGCAGTAATTGGTTTTCCAGCAAATATACTTGCTATTATTGGTATAGGGTATGAGCGGCCATACACATCAACTTCTGTGCTGCTACAAGGTTTAGCAGTAACCGATAGTTTAGTCTTGATTTCGCAAGTATTTGGCGAATCAATGCATGATCTGTACAACTATACGGGGTTTTGGTTCGAGTATATTTTGTTTCATGCGCACGCATACCGTTATCTCCTCACACTGATATTCTTTTCAAAGACTGCATCCATTTATATCACTATTTGTGTTGCCACAGAGCGATTCATTGCAGTCTGCAGGCCACTGTTGGCGGCAGCTTTATGCACAAAGAGGAATGCCTACATTTCGCTATCCGCAATCTGTTTTGGCGCCTTCTTGTATCGAATACCCCTGTTCCTCTCGTACGAGGTGACATTTCGTTACGACCCTTGCTCACGTATGATCCTACCCTGGTGGATGTTAACAGCTTTGTACTTTAACTATTACTTCCAGATCACCTACATTAGAGTCATTCATATCATTATTAATTCATTGATACCAATAACGAGCCTTATAATCTTCAGTCGCTTGATATCATTGAGCCTAAATCAGGCGACTACTAGACACTTAACCAAGAAAGACGCAGAGCGAGCCAAACTGATTAAGATGGTTACACAGAGAGTGGTCACAGTGGTGGTGATATTTATTATTCTAGAACTCCCGGGCGGGCTTTCCCAAGTACTTGGATTAATTCAATCTTATTCAGGTCTTGATATCGACTTTGATGCCTATTTGGGTGTTCTCAATATTTCCTACTTTTTGAGCAATTTGAACAGTTTTGTTAATTTCTTCATCTACTGTGCATTGGGACGACGGTTTAGACAAGCCTTGGGAAAGGTATTCAAATGTAACCAAAACTGATATTTGGTTTGGGAGTAGAATGTCAGAAAACAAATGCTTTTCTCTCACAATTTAGCCCCAGCATGTGGTATCTGGACAATACGAATATTATATACCATTATCAATTACAATTTCCCGGCATTCGAAAAATAAAACGTCATAACATATTCTCTGTGAAACGACACGGTTCCTCAATGATCTATGTGTATGTCATGGTCACTGTGAAGTTCCACGGCCTCTCCTTGTAATAAGTTAGCGTCCCGAGGCAAGACCACAATAGATTTTTTAAGCCTTTTAGCAGTTAAATTGTCAATGTTTGACCGCGACGCATCAAATAACGCGTGGGGTTGTGAATCTGCAATTTAGATTATGTTATTCCGGACAGTTGGCAAGTAAATGGTAAAAAATAAACTGGTGATTGACCACGGAAATTTTTGATAATCGACAAATTAGACAGACTTTGATATTTCCACTCTTTTCAGCCAACTGGCAGAAAAAACTCAAAACACGCCCCCTATTACCCAATTAGCAAAATTCGAAATTAATTTTTTCATCAAATAATTTCTTTATATCTGTAGACTTGCCACAACAAATATTTTTTCAATACCTCTCAAAATATGTACTTGAGAGTTAAAAACATGCACTCGTCTAATTGATAGGCCTCGACCCTCCAACCTATGAATATTCATTAGTGGTCTTGTCTCTCCCTGTGTTGTTGCGACGCGGCCCCTCATTGATGACAGGATCACTCTGAAGCAACACGGCTCCTCTGTATCGTATCGGGTTGTCACAGTGGTAATGGTAGTGATATTTATAGTGTTACATCTCCCAGGCGAGATGTCACAAAAACGTGGACAAATTCCATCATATTCAAGTCTCAATATCGACTATTATACGGATTTTGGTATTCTCAATTTTATAATACTTTTTGAGAAATTCAAACAGCTTTGTAATTTTTTTCATCTACTGTGCAACGGGCCGTCGGTTTTGACCGGCAGGCATTGGAGAAGGTGTTTGATTGAAACCAAAAAAAATGGCAGTGACATGTTCGTAAATACCCCCCAGCTCACATCATTAGACCAATATAGCTGTCGGCGTCAAAACACATTGATAAATTAGAAGAAAATAATAGTATTCATTAAGTGGCAAAATTGAAGTGTAAAATAGCTTGTTAGCCAGACTTGGTAGATTTATTGAGAACATCATAATGGGGGGATATGATTATAGTGATGTATGAACCGTTAAGTAGTATTAAGAAGAACTGCATCTCACAGTTAACTTAAACATTAAACCGATTTCTTCCATTGTTCAGCATTCAACAATATTCCGTTTTCACCAAAATCGAACACAACACCGATATTACAAATTCTAAAATACCTTGGTACCGTAAAGTCAACTTTTAAATGGAAAATGCATAAGCCTCGTTCTGAGAGTGGAGTGTTTTGGACACGCAACCAAGATGCTCTACCAAAGTTCCCTCGGGTTGCACTAAAATGTGGAACTATGCACACAGCTCACTTCAGAAGTTTGAGGCTATCAAAACACTGCTTCAAACACAAATCAGCCAAGGAAGCATCAACCACCCTAAGTTTTTTAATGAGCACTACACATATTTGCTGAGAAAAACGCTCCAAATAGCCCATTTGCGCGGATTTTAGCGTCACTTGAGCGAGCCGATCCGGACTTCCTATACGCGCTGCCGTAACATAATGTAAACAACGGCGCTACCGGCGCTCCGGGCAGGCGATGGATGGAATTTGCCAAATTCGCACATATTCAAGTTATTTCGTGGCCTATCTTTTTAAGTTTGAGGTATTTTAGAATAGAAATTGAACCCTCGGCTTCGGACCTTGGTTGAGTTACCAAGACACTCTCGGGTGGAGCTAAAATTTCGTCCAAACCCTCGCCTGTCGGCTCGGGTTTGGACTGTATTTTAGCTCCACCCTCGAGTGTCTTGGTAACTCAACCAAGGTCCTCCGCCTCGGGTTCAATTCCTTAAGTAATTTCTCCAGTTGCAAGGTGGATATTTGTTTCCAAAGGTATGCATCTTGTGTGATTGAATCGGTACTTTTAGGGTAGGTTTACAGAAATATACTCTATATTCTCTATTCACACTGTTCTCATTACGTGTCCCATTAACTGATAGGTTGACGAAGAGCGTTATGCTACGTTTCTATCCATATTCAGTGGTTCTCTGCAGTGGTAGTCCGATTGCTAAAATGAGTTCGAGTTCACCATCATGGATGTGTTTACGTCGACCATTACCATATTAAGATAAAGGAGGATATTGTTAAGTAATTCCAGGTGATTCACGGAGAGTCTCATTTGGGAACCGATGTTTGCAAATTACAGAGAGTTTCGTTCGATGTACACCATAGGAATTGGGAATTTGCCAACTGAATGAGAAGCGAATAGACGGCTGAGAGAACTTCGGTATCAGTTAGTGGTGGTAGTTTAACGTTTGGTAATTTAACGCGCTGTTTCCGATGATAATCATCACATTGATGAAATCAGTCCATTGGGGTTTGTGTTCTTTAATCACTTCTGTTGGTCGGCAGAATATATGGGACTCATATATTGTCAGCCAGCCAAAATACAAATGATCGCCGCATGAAAGCCAGTTATTTCTTCCAACATTACTACAGTTTGGATCATCAAGTCAACATGGTCAAGTTTTTCTCATTTAACAAATAATTTAACAAAATCAACGAATAAAACTTGATCATGACGTCACCTCGACACGGGTTTTAATATGCAGCAATGACTTGCACGTCAGTGCATCGATCTTGACTTGAGGTATAACCGAGAGCTTCTTTATCCAGAGAGAAATCTGATGGAAACTACAGTCAAAGCTAGTAGACATTGATTTGCTCGTTGATTTTGAGGTAAAACACATTGACGATGGTGACAACTGACGAGGTCACTCTTTTCAGCACACCCATAAAGCGTGGACAATGTTTGTATCCGAGACTCTTGATTTGTTTCTATAATTTGGTGTTATTCGCCGTTTATACACAACAGAGTGATACACATGCAGCAGTAACGACCAGAATTGGTCTATCGTGTAACCAAGAGCTTCTTTATCCAGGGGTGCCAACTGGTGAACTAGATGTTACAAAAATAATTATTTTGAGCTAGTAGATTGAAGGTTAAAACCAGCTGCGATGGCGACAACTAACGAAACTATTCCTTTCACCACGTCCAGAGAGAACGGAACATGTTTGTATGCAATATATCCTTTGATTGGTTTCTATAGTTTGTCGGTTTTCACCGTTAATGTACCATTAACATTAATCATGACAGTAATTGGTTTTCCAGCAAATATACTTGCGATTATTGGTATAGAGTATGAGCGGCCATACACATCAACTTCTGTGCTGCTACAAGGTTTAGCAGTAACCGATAGTTTAGTCTTGATTTCGCATGTATTGGGTGAATCAATGCGGGTCTTGTATGACTATACGGGGTTTTGGTTCGAGTATATTTTGTTTCATGCACACGCATACAGTTATCTCCACACAATGATTTTCTTTTCAAAGACTGCATCCATTTATATTACACTTTGTGTTGCCACTGAGCGATTCATTGCAGTCTGCAGGCCACTGTTGGCGGCAGCTTTATGCACAAAGAAGAATGCCTACATTTCGCTATCCGCAATCTGTTTTGGCGCCTTCTTGTATCGAATCCCTCTGTTCCTCTCAATCGGAGTCACATTCCGTTACGACCCTTGCTCACGTATGATCTTGCCTTGGTGGCGTTATACTGACTTGTACTTTGACTATTATTTCGATCTGATATACATAGCAAGCCTTCATATCCTTATCAATTCATTGATACCAATAATAAGTCTCACAATCCTCACCGGCTTGATATTATCTAGCCTAAAGCAGGCGACTACTTCTCATCTCACCAAGAATGACGTAGAGCGAGACAAACAAATGAGGATGGTTACGTATCGGGTGGTGACCGTGGTGGTTATATTTATAATACTAGAGATGCCAGGCGGGCTTTCCGTAATGGTTGGAGCAATTCAACTATACTCAAGTCTCGATTTAGACTTTGATATCTATACGGGTGTTCTCAATATTTCATACTTTCTGAGCAATTTAAACAGTTTTGTGAATTTCTTCATCTACTGTTCAACGGGCCAACGGTTCAGACAAGCCCTGCGGAATGTATTTAAGTGTCACCGAAGATTGCCATGATGTCACGAATTCCCGATCTTCTAAAATGCAGAGCGTCAGTTTTGTTTCTGCCTACAAAAAAGGAAACAAGAAGCGACTACATCGCCCTGTGGCAGTGGTTGAAACAAGCTGATTTCGATCATGAGTCATATGAAACCCTTTGTTTTTATTGACGTAGAAAATAAAAATATTCACCTCGCTCTCAGGGGGCGCCATCTTAAAGGAGTTGGCGGTTTTCTACTTCAATATGTTTGTTTTTCCCCTGTTTTATTAGTACCTTTTTTTCTGAAAGTGTTCGCAGTTTTTTTCTAATTTAGTTTCAAATCGTACAGTATAACTCATTATTCGTTATTCGTTATTCGTAGCGCGGGAAGCGTCTTCCAGCTGCCCGATTGCCCCGAGGTGGACTTTCAACTTCATCCCCGTCATTGCATCTACGCATTTCATCATATAGAAATGCGATTTATTTTTATACACCTGACGACGACATTTTGTTTCGATATTTTACGCACTGCTTCGTAACTTATTCATAAGGAATGACGCTGGGGGAATTCCCTCTCTATGTACATCATGTCTCTCATGTCTCAGTGTGCGCGGGCTGAGATGCAACAGGCGAACGAGGTTTACAATGACGATTACCACCAGGTACCTTGTTCACAGGAACTTTACCAGAGATTGCACTGAATGACTTACCTCTTCTGGCGTGGTTTATTTGGTTTACGCGCGAGTTGTGGCGTTGTTAGTTTCTTGTTTTTCTGCCGCTGAAGACCATCACAGCACGTGCTATTTTATACGCAACAATGGATCCAGTTCCTGTGAAGGTCATGGACAAGGGTGTGGTCAAGGGCGTGGTTAAGCGTAGTCAGACACGTTAAGACACATGGAGTGAAGTTCTGAGAGGAGTACAAGTTTTTAGGTGGTTCGATTGCGAACCACCATCTGTGCTTGGTTATTCGTTTTTACTCCTCTATAGTCCCATGTATGCATCTGCGTGAACAAATTAGTTCTCATGTTTGTAACGTCTAAAAAGACAATGCTATTTTGCCTAGATCGCTCAGATTAATCTCAGCTTGATTCGCCCACTTGAATTTACTAATAACCGCTATAACATGCTGAATAAACGATTTATTCAATACGCTTTTTGTTCCATACATCGCCGATGTATCGCGTAGTAATCTTATATTGAGTCGGTTGTTTGCTTGTGGAGGTCAAGCTGTCAATACGCGATGTGAATGTACACATTTTAGCTTGCTGGCGCCATCAAATGTTACACTCTTTCACAGCAGCATCGCATTAACAGTGATATTCGCCTTTCACCCTGATTTAGTGGATTAGCAACTTGATTCTTGCATATATTCAACATTTTGTTGCCAAAAAATCCGCGCCGTCTAAATTGTTGGTGCTGCCGCCTATCGATAGCCAGTTGAGTTCGCGAGTAAGCGTGGCGGGAATTTCGAATCACCTGATTTGGTGCGCCACCCAGTTGAATTACGGTAAATACAGTACTGTATGCATTTAGCTGGCCACCACCAGGAGTTCAAAATAGGGCTATATTTATCATTATACATGTTCTAGCAATAAGCCATCATAGATCAATTCGCAATTGCATTCCTAAGCTTCATAGGCCTACTGAATGCGGACAAATTCCTATGGGACTGATCATGCGTCTATTTCCCAGTCATCCTAGAACATGTATAATGATGAATATAGGCCCATTTTGACCTCCTGGTGGTGGCCAGCTAATTCAATGCATACAGTATGTGTGTCGGTAATTTCTCCTGAACGCTGCTACCTATATAGATTTACAATGAAAACATCTATGACAGGTTCCTCTGATGATTCCACATTACATTTCAACAACTCCTGCCCAGATTGCCCCCATCATATGCGCAAAAACCTCAGTCCCTGCCCTGCCCACAATTCGAACCACCCCTTCAGTTATTTTTAAGGACTGCGTGTTTAGTTTGTGGACAGTTTTGGTTTCGCCAGTATTTGTTGAATCAATGCAGGTTCTGTACGACAACGCGGGTTTTTGGTTCGAATATATTTGGTTTCATCTCTGCACACTGATATTCTTGTGAAAGTCTGCATCAATCTGAATCATTGTTTGTGTTGCCACTGAGCGATTCATTGCTGCCAGCAGGCCTCTTGTTGGCGGTAGCTTTTCGTGGACCAAAAGGAAAGCCTACATTTCTCTATTCCCGATCTGTTTCGAACTCGGTTTGTTTTTGTATAGAATCCCCCTGTTTCTCTCATACAAAGTCACATTCCGTTACGATCCTTGCCTTTGTGGTATTGAACTGACTTGCCTCATCACTATTATTTCTATACCATATACATAGTAAGCCTTCATATCATTATCAATTCATTGATACCAATAATTAGACTCTCAATCCTCACTGGCTTGATATTATCTAGCCTAAAGCAGGCGACTACTTCTCATCTCACCAAGAATGACGTACATCGAGACAAACAAATGAGGATGGTTACGTATCGGGTGGTGACCGTGGTGGTTATATTTATAATACTAGAGATACCAGGCGGGCTTTCTCAAATAAGTGGAGCAATTGAATCAGACGCCAGTCTCGATTTTGACCTTTATATATGTCGGGGCTTTCTCAATATTTCATACTTTCTAAGCATTTTCAACTTTTTTTTCAATTTTTTTGTCTACTGTGCTACTGGACGGCGGTTCAGACAACTTTGATGAAGGTATTCAAATGTCACCCAAAATAATATCTGGCCGTGAAAATGTCATGAAATCCCCCTTTTCTTACATACTCGAGCCCGAGCACTCGTCATCAGAACACATTGAAGAGTCAGAACATAGTATTATCGGCCTACCATTATCAATCACATATGAAACCACTGAGCACCAAAACGGCACAAGTTACACTTAAAATCACAATAAAATCACGAGAAGAACCTTATCAAGTAAGATATTGGCTGTCTGTTGAATACTAAAGCAATGCAAAGTCACTGCCATTATTGCCCAAAGGATTAAGAATAAGGCGGCAAAAGGAGGTAAAAAGATTACTGAGTGCTACCGTATCTCTGTCAGCAAATGATTCCACCTGAGCTCTGCATTCTCCTATGGCAGGCTTTTTTCTGGCAGGATTTTTTCTAAATACACGAACACAAACACCCTGTTGAAATTTGACCTCGCCCAAAACTTGGTGCCTGTAAGGACGTCTTGCCTAATCAGAAAGCTGATCGAACACAAAGCTTCATTTCAACCTATTAAAGGCGATATCAGTGTACATACGACCTAGCTCTGTGAATTATGCAAGTTTGCGGAATATCCGCTGACACTAGTAATATTATCAGTGCAGTGCCCTAGTAAGCGCGCAGCGCCTTTAGGTTGGGGGGAAACCCCCCAAACCCCCTGATTAGGACCCTGCTATAGTTCCTTCCGCCAATTTTTTGTTTTGATAGACAGTTTTCTCCGTGTATCGCATTAGCAGTAACTCAACTCCATCGTCATAACAGCCGGCAAAGAAATGGAAAATGTCCCCCCCCCCGAAAGGTGTCCAAACTATCGTAGTCTGGGACTCTGGCAGATTCTAATGTAAAGTGCAAGCTCTATTGAACTCGCGCAACTGTCGCCATGGAGAGCCCCTCCCCCCCCAACCCCGTCCTTCTGACATGTTTTAGCCAGTGCATTGGGGGCAAGGCCCCTCAAACCCCCTATTGGCCTCTCAATAAGTCCTTCCGAGCTGCTTACCCCGGGGCGCTCGAGTGGAACCCCCAAACCTTCATGATGGTGCAGTCCTTTGACACGTTTAACCCAGAGCGAGGAAGAGGTACTCCTTTGATGGTACCCTAACTGCAACCCTCAACCATCATTACCCTTCCTTTTCACTGGCATGATATTGGCAAGACTCCCAAGAGGTCGTACTGGTGGCTTCCTTAAGACAATTGCTTGTGGTCGTACCTGGGCAACCAATTCAAGGGGTCAGGGATCTAGGGATCAGGTTTTTCCCCCACCAACATGTTGCCGAATGGTTAATGCATAAAAAATTAGTTGGAAAGGGTTTTTGCCGACCAAGAGACTTGAAGACACTTTACTCTTGAGGAACACCAGACTGATGAACAAAGAACCTGAGGAACATAGAACCCTCTTCATACCTGGGAGCATGAAAAGCCTGTTAGCAAATATTGATTATTCTTTAGAAAAAACCAGAAGATCTGCAAAACCAATGGTACCCCATAAAAACATACATGTACATTCCTCCTTGAGGTGTCTTCGGATCCCACCTCGGCCCATGTGGAATTCATTCAAAAGGTTTATTGAAATCTCAAAATAAAATATTTTTCTCGAAACGCCTGCCCGTCTTTTGCTTCATTAATTCGGGATTATATCCATTTTAAGCATCTTTTGGATATTATTACTAAAGTTTCAAAAATCAAAACACATATGTCGGGGGGTAAACCCCCTGAAATTGAAGTGTGATTAAAAACCAGTGTGAATATTCATGTGGTTCTCTCTCGGAGCTCAGAATAGTCGAGTTGCTTTATTCGCGCGTTTATCTCTTCTGGCGGCCATTTTAAGTCAAATTTAAGCCATTTGAAACGAATCCATGGACTTGAGAAACATTGTTTACATTGGATACGTCGTATGCACGTTAACCATAGTAGCGCTTCGCAGAAAAGCCTTCGGCTTTTCTGCTGCGCGCTTATAATCAGTTGAATGCAAAAATGACTAGAGGCATTGCCTTTGGCGTGGGCAGGTGGGGTGGGGGGGGGGGGGATCACAGTGATGTATGAACCGTTTAGCAATATACACAAGAACATGTTCCGTATCACCGAAACAGAATACAACATCGATAGCAAAGCTATTTCTCCAGTTGCAAGGTGGATATCTGTTTTCAAAGGAACGCATCTAGTGTGATTGAATCGAAACTTTTTGATAGGTTTGCAGAAATATATGTTCTCTATTCACACTGTTCTCAGTTCGTGTTCCATTGACTGATAGGTTGACGAAGAGCGTTATGCTACGTTTCTATCCATATTCGGTGGTTCTCTGCAGTGGTAGTCCGATTGCTAACAGAGTGATACGCATGCAGCAGTAACGACCAGAAAATTGGTTTATCGTGTAACCAAGAGCTTCTTTATCCAGGGGTGCCAACTGATGAACTAGATATTGCAAAAATATTTATTTCATGCTCGTAGATTTGAAGGTTAAAACCAGCTGCGATGGCGACGACTAACGAGACCATTCCTTTCACCATATCCAGAGAGAACGGAATATGTTTGTATTCAATATATCCTTTTATTGGTTTCTATGATTTTGCGGCTTTCACCGTTAATGTACCATTAACATTAATCATGGCAGTAATTGGTTTTCCAGCAAATATACTTGCTATTATTGGTATAGGGTATGAGCGGCCATACACATCAACTTCTGTGCTGCTACAAGGTTTAGCAGTAACCGATAGTTTAGTCTTGATTTCGGAAGTATTTGGCGAATCAATGCATGATCTGTACAACTATACGGGGTTTTGGTTCGAGTATATTTTGTTTCATGCGCACGCATACCGTTATCTCCTCACACTGATATTCTTTTCAAAGACTGCATCCATTTATATCACTATTTGTGTTGCCACAGAGCGATTCATTGCAGTCTGCAGGCCGCTGTTGGCGGCAGCTTTATGCACAAAGAGGAATGCCTACATTTCGCTATCCGCAATCTGTTTTGGCGCCTTCTTGTATCGAATACCCCTGTTCCTCTCGTACGAGGTGACATTTCGTTACGACCCTTGCTCACGTATGATCCTACCCTGGTATAAGTTAACACGTTTGTACTATAACTATTACTTCCAGATCATCTACATTAGAGTCATTCATATCATTATTAATTCATTGATACCAATAACGAGCCTTATAATCTTCAGTCGCTTGATATCATTGAGCCTAAATCAGGCGACTACTAGACACTTAACCAAGAAAGACGCAGAGCGAGCCAAACTGATTAAGATGGTTACACAGAGAGTTGTCACAGTGGTGGTGATATTTATTATTCTAGAACTCCCGGGCGGGCTTTCCCAAGTACTTGATTTAATTAAACCTTTATTAGGTCTTGGTATCGACTTTGATGCCTTTTTGGGTGTTCTCAATATTTCCTACTTTTTGAGCAATTTGAACAGTTTTGTTAATTTCTTCATCTACTGTGCATTGGGACGACGGTTTAGACAAGCCTTGGGAAAGGTATTCAAATGTAACCAAAACTGGTATTCTGTTAGGGAGTAGAATGTCAGAAAACAAATGCTTTTCTCTCACAATTTAGCCCCAGCATGTAATATCTGGACAATACGAATATTATATACCATTATCAATTACAATTTCCCGGCATTCGAAAAATAAAACGTCATAACATATTCTCTGTGAAACGACACGGTTCCTCAATGATCTATGTGTATGTCATGGTCACTGTGAAGTTCCACGGCCTCTCCTTGTAATATGTTAGCGTCCCGAGGCAACACCACAATAGATTTTTTAAGCCTTTTAGCAGTTAAATTGTCAATGTTTGACCGCGACGCATCAAATAACGCGTGGGGTTGTGAATCTGCAATTTAGATTATGTTATTCCGGACAGTTGGCAAGTAAATGGTAAAAAATAAACTGGTGATTGACCACGGAAATTTTTGATAATCGACAAATTAGACAGACTTTGATATTTCCACTCTTTTCAGCCAACTGGCAGAAAAAACTCAAAACACGCCCCCTATTACCCAATTAGCAAAATTCGAAATTAATTTTTTCATCAAATAATTTCTTTATATCTGTAGACTTGCCACAACAAATATTTTTTCAATATCTCTCCAAATATGTACTTGAGAGTTAAAAACATGCACTCGTCTAATTGATAGGCCTCGACCCTCCAACCTAAGAATATTCATTAGTGGTCTTGTCTCTCCCTGTGTTGTTGCGACGCGTCCCCTCATTGATGACAGGATCACTCTGAAGCAACACGGCTCCTCTGTATCGTATCGGGTTGTCACAGTGGTAATGGTAGTGATATTTATAGTGTTACATCTCCCAGGCGAGATGTCACAAAAATGTGGACAAATTTCATCATATTCAAGTCTCAATATCGACTATTATACGGATTTTGGTATTCTCAGTTTTTTAATACTTTCTGAGAAATTCAAACAGCTTTGTCATTTTTTTCATCTACTGTGCAACGGGCCGTCGGTTTAGACAGGCATTGGAGAAGGTGTTTGATTGAAACCAAAAAAATGGCAGTGACATGTTCGTAAATACCCCCTAGCTCACATCATTAGACCAATATAGCTGGCGGCGTCAAAACACATTTATAAATTAGAAGAAAATAATAGTGTTCATTAAGTGGCATAATTGAAGTGTAAAATAGCTTGTTAGCTATAGACTTGGTAGATTTATTGAGAACATCATCAGGCGACTGTGAATGTATAATGGAAGATATGATGACAGCGATGTATGAACCGGTTAGCAATATTCACAAGAACTGCATCTTACAGTTAACTTAAATATTAAACCGATTTCTTCCATTGTTCAGCATTCAACAATATTCCGTTTTCACCAAAATCGAACACAACAACGATATTACAAAGTAATTTCTTCAGTTGCAAGGTGGATATTTGTTTTCAAAGGTACGCATCTTGTGTGATTGAATCGGAACTTTTAGGGTAGGTTTACAGGAATATACTCTATATTCTCTATTCTCGCTGTTCTCATTACGTGCCCCATTGACTGATAGGTTGACGAAGAGCGTTATGCTACGTTTCTATCCATATTCGGTGGTTCTCTGCAGTGGTAGTCCGATTGCTAAAAGGAGTTCGAGTTCACCATCATGGAGGTGTTTTATACGTCGATCATTATCATAAGTTAAAGGAGGATATTGTCAAGTAATTTCAGATGATGCACAGACAGTCTCATTTGGACAGGATGTGAGAAATTTACAAAGAGTTTTGTTCGAACTGTCCAACAGGAATTGGAAATTGGCCAACTTAATGAAAAACGAATAGGCGGCTAAGAGAACTTCGTTAGGTGTTAGTGTTGGAACAAATTTTAATATCTGGCAAATAATGATGCCTTGTTTTCGATGATAATCAATACATTGATGAAATCATTTCCTTGGGGTTTTCTTTAATTTTATCGCTCCAGTTTGTCGGCGATATATAAGCCTAAACACAAATGTTTACCGGACGCCGCATGAAAGTTGAGTATTTCATGCAACATTGAACAACCAGTTTGAATAAGTCAGGTCTTTCTCATTCCATTCACCAAATAAATCTGGATCATGACGTCACCTCGACAAGGCAGTGCTACGCAGCATCGACCAGAAGATTAGTTTACCAATCTTGACTTGAACCGAGAGCTTCTTTATCCAGACAGCCACCTGTCAAAATACCTGATGGAAACTACAGCCAAAGCTAGTAGCAATTTTTCTATAAAGATGTGATGATTTGCTCGTAGAATTTAAGGTGAAAACATCTACGATGGTGAGAACTGGCGAGGCAACTTTTGTCATCACATCACACACATGAGGGGTGTTGTGACGATCAGTGATCGTTTGTTATTGCGATCAGCTGACTTCTCCCTTGACCCGGTTTTGACCCCGTTATTGTATTATTATTTCCGCGCCAAAAAATTGTTTACCGAGATTTTGCGAGATGTTGGCGAGACTTAGGTAACACCCATGGGCATGTGTGTTCAAGACAGCACTTCGACTCCGTCCGCGATTGAGTGAGGATCGCCGCCGGTTCTGTACTATTCTATAGATGACAACGCCCAGAAGTTCGTAGCGAGATGGTTGAAATGGTTTGAAGCAGCGTTGAAAATGGTGGTAACGTTTTTATGATTGATTCACGCCGTACTTTACCGATAGAATGGAAAATGCCATAATTTTACCGGTGTGAAGCCTTTCACGCTTTACGTACATTTGTATACGGCCGATGCACTGACCGTGTGTATCGTGCTGTGTTTGTAAACGTATCACCAGTTTGTGTCTTCCTCTCGCTAATGTATAGCTATCTGTGCATTTAATTGACATGGTTTTCTATAGTTTGAGAAGGGGTCTAAAAGGGGGGTGTATTAATGTTTGAAGGTGCATTCTGGTCTTTGCAGACCAGGTGCTTCGAATAGGCTCGCGTAGATCAGGTCGACCTGAGCAACTTTCCACTCCACTCTTTTAGGCCTATTTTCAATGAATGGGCTGTATTGTTGTTGATTCTCGGTTAGAATGAATCGTTATCGTTTAGTATTTTAGTCCATTGGTGTTATTGGACATACTCGAACCTGTTATATAGACTTTAAAATTATAGACAGTGCGAACGGATTTCTGGAAAACCATTATATAAAACCCAGTTGTATTTTGGGACTAAAAAGATGTTGTGTTGACCCACGGTTTTAATCTGTGTATGTTGACTTTAGGTGACTGTTTGATAGTTATATTGTTAGAAGCCAGTGGGTGTGATTCCATCACTGTCTCTCCGCTTACGCCAGAAGCCGTGTTGAAGAGTTGGACGAATCCGCCCTGCTGAGATCGAGAAGGACGAGGCCTTGCTGTTGACGTCCCTCCCCGTTTATAGAATACCCGTGGCGGTATAGTATTCTTAATTTACTGGCTAGTTTATTGTTACGACCTGCCGGCTAGTTAGGACTAGTCTGTTGCCATCTGGGCAGAACCGGTTGAGTCGAAGTCATTTATATAGTCCTAGCTAGCGGTCAGGTTGCTTCAGTCAGCCTGAGTCAATGTTACAGACTGTTTGTGTTGTAGCACGTTTTGAGTTGTGAGAAGCATTTTAGTATATATCCCTTAGCGGAAAAAACTTGTATTGATATATTCCCCTTGGCGGGAAGATAATTTGATATATATATATAATCTACTACGCCCTTCTACTGACGTTCCGGGCTGGAAGACCGAAGTCTGCAATCGAACACGAGACGGAGGATAGCCTGTTGTAGATGCCGGAGAAGAGACACCGCAATCGTGTGTAAAACTAGTACGGAGCCGCTGGCTCTAGGCTGAAGCATTTACAGCTGTAGTGAATTGTAGGTATCTTATGATAGCTTGTACCATATAAATATACAGTCCTCTTCAAAAAGTAATTAACCTCTGGCATAGTTATCTTATCGTCATCTTGTCAATTCGTTGATCGCCAGAACAGAGAGTCTTCGAGGTGCGAGTTGATCCTCTGACGAAATACAGTGACAAGAAATTCGTACGTAGATACCGCATATCGAAAGATACTTTTCGCTGGCTTGTTGACCTATTAGAACCGGATTTGTTATCAAAAACCGACAGGAATCAGGCTCTTACCCCACAGCAACAGTTGTCGGTTGCATTACGCTTTTACGCCAGAGCATCCTTTCAATTGGACATTGGTGACATGTGTGGCGTATCCCAGTCAACTGTGTGTAGGGTTGTCCATCGTGTTTCTGAAGCCATTTGTGCTCGGAGGGAGTTATTCATTCACTTCCCCAACACCCCAGAAGAAAGGAGAGCGGCAGCGGAAGGCTTCTACGAGATCGCGCAATTTCCTGGAGTTGTTGGCGCCATAGATGGTTCGCATGTTGCGATAGTGAATACAGGTGGTAATCGAGCAGTGCGTTTCATAAATCGGAAAGGATACTACAGCCTCAACTGTCAGTTTGTTATTGATCATCAGCTTCTCTTCACCAACGTTGTCTCCAGGTGGTACGGATCAGCACATGATTCACGGATATTTGAGGAATCTGGTCTATTTCGTAAATTTCAGACAGGACAATATCAAGGGATTCTGTTGGGTGACCTGACCTACACTTGCCGTACATTTATGCTTACGCCTGTTCGGAACCCACGGACACCAGCTGAGGTTCGTTACAATAACGCTCAACGACGTACCAGGAAGCTGGTCGAAGACGCATTCGGAATCTGGAAGTTCAAAGTTCATAGATCGATACGTTTTCGCTTAAGTTTTTCTTTGTAGTACTCAGTTTTAGCTTCGTACGCCTTTCGTTTACAAATTGCCGCCTGTTTCTGAAGTTCAAGCAGTTCCATCTTCATATCGTGTTCCTCTTTCAGGCAGGTCAATGCTTCTGTCGTCTTCTGCAGTGGTGCACTTGTCTGCCGACGCGGAGCGTTCCCTGGAGTCTGCTGGCGCGGAGCGTTCCCTGGAGTTTGGTGACGCGGAGTGTTCCCTGGAGTCTGCTGGCGCGGAGCGTTCCCTGGAGTTTGGTGACGGGGAGTGTTCCCTGGAGTCTGCTGGCGCGGAGCGTTCACTAAGTATCCCGGGTGGAGTGTCGTCACAGGATGTTCTGCGCCGGAGATAGATATGGGGAAGAAAACCTTCCAGCACAGGAAAGATCCCGTGGACGGCATCCACCGACAGTTTCGGGGGAGGGGTGGGAGGGGACGAAAGCTGTCCGAGTGGCCCCGTTTCCTTATCATCGTAGGGGGTCCTACTAGTATAAATACGTTCCTAAAGACCCTTCCAGTCTTTGCCGAGTGCGGCAACCTCAGTACTGCAGTCCGGCCGATTCCAAAGAACATATGAATAAGTTGGTCTCGCTTCGAACACGCTTGGTGACGTCACACCACTCGGAATAACTAAGTATCCCGGGTGGAGTGTCGTCACAGGATGTTCTGCGCCGGAGATAGATATGGGGAAGAAAACCCTCCAGTCTATCCTCTCCATGTGCGATATCCATTGTTTTATCTATCAGTTATGTTCTCCAAATCTCCCAAATCTTATAGATAAAACAAAAACTGTCTTTTTTCAGATACAGTAGGACCTCACTGAGGCAGACACGAGGACGCTCTCCGTCTGAGACAGACTAAAAACCCTGCCAATAAAGTGACCCCCATGTGTCTGTCACAGCGAGGCTCCACTGTAGTCTGAATTACTCCAATCATGTTAATTTCAAAGAAATAACTCTGAAACGATGATATGTACGTAGAATGCACTTTCGTCTTTAATATCAAATTAATGGCATGTATCCCATGCCAATGATTATACAAGTACACGCAATACCAACTACAAGCTTTCTTTTGAACAGCTCTTATACATGAAATGACCAACTATTTATGTCTCGACGTTACCGTACAAATTATACCTTTTCATTCAGGGAGGTAGTTTCCTCGGGACAAACCGGTCAAATTACTTCTTCTTTTTTCCTTTTTTTTTTTTTTTTTACATTTGTACAACAAAGAACTCAGCCGAATGATTTACTGAGGCAGGTGTGGTCAATATGGTCGACGGAGTCGTACCCTGCTGAGGAGCCTGCTACCACCCCCCGCATGATGTTTGCCTGACAGACCCTAGAGCTCCTGGCGTAATGTGTGGCTGAGTCATCGGTGGACCAGCCGACATGTTGCATTGAGGCCAACCTGTCTACCCCCGCTGCCTGTAGACCGATGGCACAACCACTCCTCAGGCTATGTGGGGTCTCCCCATCTTTAATACCCAACGAAGTCAGATAGAAATCAAATCTTTCATAGATGGCGTCATAGCTCAAAGGCGCGTCCACCACCTTTCCATGGGAGGTGGGCCTGAAGAAATAGCCTACTTTCAAACTGACCCCCATAGACCCTGCCACTTTCACGTAATCTTCTAGGCCTTTCACTGGGCAGATAATCTCATCTTGGCATCTCAAAATAGTAAAAATATTAGGGCGATCCACCCTGAGATTTTTCCCCCATGTATGGCGAATAACGAAACCGGAGTTATCCGTCAAACTCTTCACCTCCTGAGAAAGCATCAAACCTACATCATGAGCTCGGTCGCCTCCAAAGGCCATAAGTTTTAACCAAGCCTGGTCTCTTGCCCAAATATACTTCATAGTTAAATTCTGCTGATCTTCCTCCAACTTCCTGTTAATGTAAAGAGCAATCAATCTGACCTTGGGTAAGAACAGTGGCACTGCCTGAACTGGTGCTACATGACCCACGCTCTGTTCCTCCCTCACCTGCCCCCGATAAATACCAACCTCTCTCGAACAGACAGGATTACCCTCGCCCCGCGCCCATTGCCCACTACGCCCAATCTTGTCGAACAAAACCTTTAACTGAGCTACTTTCGTCTTTACCGTACCAAACGCCAATCGTTTCGGGCAATTGCAAACCGGTTTCCTTGCCCCAATTTGAGCACAACTCCGGACATGCACTGCAGTTTTTCCGCTTTGGTCACACCACGCCAGAAAAAGGCATATTTCATAGGGCGAACACGAAATCATGCTGCTGCCCATTTCAAATAGAAAATTCTCCAACTGGTATCCCAATTTCGATTTGGCCGCCTCATATGCCTTGCACGAATGGTTATACATCATAGCGTCGACCCTGGTCCGAAGACCGAATAAATCCAGAGGTATTGTGTCTCTCTGAAAAACCAAATGAGTAGTCGTGAAAACAAAAAACACGATCTCACAACTGCTGACTCCCCGGTAAACAAATAAATCGCCTACCAATGAGTTAGAATGACTGTTAGTTTAAAAGTCACATGCCCACTGAATGACAACCCCGTCGGATTCCCAGGTGCGGTCCGTCCAACCGTTACATGGATGCGTTGAACTCCAAAAAGGCAACTGGCCGAACGGCGTTGTGTCCCTCTGAAAAAACCAACGGGTTGTACATAAGGCAATCTTACAGCACCAGCCTTGCCACCCACAAATCCCATTTGAGTTCCGACGCCCCGAAACCGGAGGGAGACGGACATTCTACAATTCCCAGTCTGCCCTGCTCGCCCAGTTTGTGGCAATGTACCGACCTGTGCACAAGCAAAGGCCACCAAGCCGGGATAGGGGTCGGCTTGGGGATTACCATGGAAACCGATAATGGGGTTGGGCAGTCATGAAGTACGAAAGACATAACCGCTCCGACCATATTGAAAGGAGGGAACACATAATAGTTCTGCTCCTTCGACAACTGTTGAGAGAATATGTTAACTCCCGAAGAGTCTGGGAGGGGCCAAGGAGTGAAATGTGGTAACCGCCGGCCATCTGGGCCTTTCATGCTGTTTGAGTCTAAAGCCATTAGGTCGAAGGTGTGAGGACCAAACCAACCCTCTACTTTTGCCCAAGAAGACATGGTCAGTCTAGCATCGGCCTCTGAGATTTTACGTGACGGCCCATCCGCTAGATTATCTGCAGATCGAACGTACAGAAGCCTCAAGTCACAATTCAAGTTGGACAGGAAAACTACCAAAGCCTTAAGCATATTCACCAGAGCTAGATCTTTTCCACTCTGGTTCTCCCAAACCTTGACCAAGGCCTGATTGTCCACAAGGACGTCAAGCCTCTTATCTGAGATCATGTCCGGGATTGACTGCAAGGTCTTACATAAAGCATCTGCTTCCTTGAGGTGAATTGGCCTGGTGTCACCCTTGTCCCAAAGGTCTCGAATTATCAACTCGTTCGAGATGTGCGCCCCCCAACCGAAACCACTAGCGTCTGTAGCTAGAGTCAAGTCTGTGTGTCTATCCCCTCTCCATTTTGACCAACTCTCGTGAGAGTCTAGAAATCGCCAGAAAAGGATCTCCTCTCGGAGTCCCCCAGACAACTGAATTACCCCTCCGTGCTTTTCCGCCCAACTGACGCTTCTCGCCATTTGCCGAATGTACAACCTAGCTACTGGGATGCAGAGACAAAACGAGTTACATTTGCCCATTAGCTTCTGAAGGGACTTCACATGGACGAAGTCGTCTGCCAAAATAGATTCCCTCAACACCCTGAAAGAGTCCTTTTTTTCTTGCGGAATCTCAAACACCCTCAAGTCCGAATGGACGATCAAACCCAAGTGTATCATCTTCAATACTGGAAACCACACCGACTTTAAAAACCCTATTGTAAAACCCAGGCACGACAGGACTACAGCGTTATAGTAAATCGACCACCCCGTGCTCACCCCTGCTGGCCTCTCCACCCCCACTAAAGGGCCTAGAAACCGGTCGTCCAAATACTGAGTGGTTATCATTCCCTTGCTTCTTAGCAAAGTGGTAACCTGCATCCCTACGGTTTGGTACACGAAAGGGCTGATACTCCAGCCGAATGGTAACACCGTGTATTGGAAGTAAAAACCGCCAAACTGGACCCCAAAATACTTCTTCGAGTTCTCTGATAAACGCACCCCCTGATAAGCAGACTTCTCGTCCGAGGAGGCCATGTAATCGCCCTCCTCCAACAAGGTTGGTAAAAGCGACAGACCCTCCAGGGTGAATGGCATGTGTTTCATGAACAAATTTAGAAAGCGCTCATCATGGCACAGACGATTTTTCCTTGATCCCTCGATCATGAGGAGAGGCATAACCAAATGTGGTGGCTTGACCTCCCCCACTCTGCCAACATATTCAAGAGCCCCACTTCTAAGACCCTCCTCTAAATGCTTAATGATCTCGCCCTTGAATTTAATGCAGTTTTCATAGTTTGAAAAAATTTGAGTTGGCGGCCTGTCGGAGTTGAGCCGGATCCCCTTGAAAACACCTTTGTAGGGCCGAAAGAAACTTTCTACATTAACGCCATTGTTTAACCAGTCCTTGACCATGCGTGACTCATCATTGTCGACTACCCTCAACAGAAACTCCCAGTTCTTTAATTCAGAATGCAACTGACCCGAAACAAAGTGGTTCGGATCTCTCAGTCTAAGATTCCCCATGCATGCTTCCCAATCCGTTTGTGAAGACCAGTCGTTTTCCAGAATATTCTCCATACTCAGAGGCAGGGCAGTAGTAGGCCTACCCCTATAGTCTGAGAAACGCGGTTCACGGCGTTCCGAGACCAGTCGGACAGGATCAAATGCCTCACAATATTCCCACTGTGGAACCTCCTGTAATATATCAAGAGGAATATAAGTCAATATGGGTATCCGGGAAAGAGCATTATTTCCCAACCAACCGCGTCTCTAAGACCACAGAGGCAGACCTAAAACTCCCCGCCATCTCAAGGTGGTGTTACCCACGAGGCTTAGTATCCCCAGATAGCGGAAAATCATGGTCCCCTAGATCGTTACGCCAGAGCTGATAATGGACACAACACACTTTAGACCTAAAGGATGGACCCATTAGCGCGGCATGCCGCCATGATAGTCAGCCCGATTGCCCGAATTTCCTATTCACCAGAGAGGGCGTCTGATAGACGAATTGTTACTAGGTGAATGAGGGGCACTATTCATCACTCCGAGGTCTTGTCCCAAGTAAACTACCTCCTACAAAGAAAGAGAAAAAAAAAAAAAAAAGGGAAAAAAAAAACAAAAAAAAAACAACAACTCACGGAAGCCATTTGTAACAAATTACCGACCTATTCCTTCTTAACCACCTTGTTATATGAATTATGAGGGCAATCACGTACAAAATGATCTAATGATTTACAGACAAAGCAGCCCGAAGAGCCCCCTCGCCTCCCTCTTCCCCCATATGATCTGCCCCTCGCTCCATAACCCTGAGCGTGGGACTAAGGAGAGGTAGATTTTTCACCAGAATGATCCCACTTCCCCGGTTTTTTCCTCTCCTCGGTCTCTTCTTTCATTTTCTTAGCTTTGCGAGCGGATTTTTGCCAAGCATCGATCGCCGTCTGAGCTTTCCTCGGCTGTTCATCCCCGATCATTTTAGTAACAAGCGTGTGCAGTGGGTAACCCGCCCCATCGTTCTCCCTGCAAGCCTTTAAAGTCATCTTGTACAGCGAAGCCTCCGAACTTCCGGCAATAACGGCCGCGTCGTGTAGAGTTTCCATAGAGGCCAACAAAACACCGTTATCCGTGGAAGATCTTAAAGCCAGGGCCCTCACCTGTTTCAGCGCGAATTGCACCGATCCCGCATCCCCCGCTTCCTTTAGATTCTTTAGGTCCGCCTCCATTCTGGACAAGCGATCGCCACCGTCAGCACCGTCCGTGGTCGAAGCAGTCTTAGTAGAGCCAGTAGAGCCGGAAACCGAATTCGGCTGCGCTTCCCCAGAATCGTCGTGCGGAGCCGCCTGAAAAAGGCCATAGTTTTTAGGTAAAAAAAAACAAAACAACCGCGCCTTTCAAATTCTTAATCACTAACAGTATATCGTGTGGTCAATGGTAATTCCGTGTTTGCCTGGCGTGTTAGTTTCGTTGCCCTATAATATTGATGTTCCGATAGTCACCTACGCTATATGACCTAGGTTTAGCCTATGCAGGGAAAGGAATAACCTCAAATACGCCATTACCTGCCATGCAGCGTCATCACCTTTCAATTAAACACTTTCCTTTTTGCGGGAAAAAAAGAGAGGGCCCCAACACTTACCCTCTTTGTGCCTTTCCCTTTTCCCTTATCCTCTGGCGTCAGTGTGGCTCCCGTGGACAAGACCTGGGCGTCTGGAGCTCCGCCCTGGTTCGCCTCCATGATAGCGCAGTGTACAACCAGTCTCTTATTACGAAACGTGTCTTCTTTCGCCCCCATGTCCAATAGAACCTGATATGGGAAAGAAAGAAAAAAAAAACACCATGTATACTTTATCAGTCTATATCATCATCATCATCACCGGAAACATCATCATCACCATTACCTACAATTACCATCGTCATCATCCTCTGAGAAACGGAGAAAAAACAAAACAAAGACAAGTCTGCCTCTTTGAGACCTGGAGGCTTTCATCCGTAGTCGGCTGGCTAAACTTCTAAAATTTGTTTCCATCGGCTATATTCCACAATAAGGGTCTAGCCTCACCATTCAAAAAACAGTGACCCCCAAACCAAAGGAAAAAAGGGGGAAATTCCTACCTTCATTTCATATCCAGTTAGCGCCAGGATCTGCTTCTCCAAGTCCTTTTCCGTGAATGTTGCCAACGGGTAGCGTTTTGAGGGACTTGCAAAATCCTCCTCCGGTACCTGTTCTAACGCTTTCAGCCGCAACACGACCGGTAAGATGTCTTTTCCCTTCAGAGAGTGTCTATCCCGGAGCCACACCTTCGGGGTAGATGGGCCCGCGACAGAAGCAACGTTGTCCGATGTGTCCGTCATCTTGAATCAAGTAGCGAATGGCTCGCCCTACGCGCACCCAAGAATTTATTCTGATCTCAAGGACCCTCAACACGTTGTCAAATGACTCTCTTATGTAATCTCCGCCTTCGGGCAATATCCCCTCGCCGAGCACCAACAACAACCCGAAACATACTCCCCGATACCTTTCAGGGTAAGAGGAAAAACACTGACTCTCCAAACAAAAGACACGTCGACATTCCGACTTCTCCTTCTTTCGCCGGGAACAAAAGGGCCAAACGAAAACGAACAACAAAACCGCTCCACTCCATTGAACTATGACCGGGGTCGTAAGCCGATTGCCCCTATAGATTATATAAAGCCCCTACACTACACCCTACCAGCGACCCAAAAACAATAGCCGCAACAATCTCTTATTGCTCTCAGCGCTTGGGCTTTCCTAAACATACATTTTATTGAATGTCTGCACCAAGTGCCTGCACCATGATAGCTGGGGGGAAGGATCATATTAGATCGCCAAACATCACCCAAGCAAAGAAACCGGAATGGTTTCCAAAATGGTCGAGCCAAATAATCTATCATTTCCTCCGCCTTCGATACTAGGTAGTATTCTTGAGGTTCTCAGTGTGCGTGTGCTCTTTGCAAAGAGCGCCATCCAAATTTAACCTCCGAAAGGTTCAAGTATGAATCCCTATGGCCTATCTTCGAGAAGATTACCATTCCAAAACTAAACCTCCGAAAGGTTCTAGCTAGTATGCGTAGGCGATCCCGAAGATCCCCACCATCTGTGGCCCATCTTCGCCAAGATCGCCATCCAATTTGTTAACCTCCGAAAGGTTCAACTATGGGCAATCTAATGATTCCCAATCAAGTGTGGTCCATCTTTGAAAGATTACCACCCGAACCGCAAGGTTCAAATACTTACCAAGCACAGCCAATCCCAGTTGGCCGGTCGAACTGCCGCAGCGCGCTGGACGCACGTCCTGCGCCCGTGCGTTCCAAAGAACATATGAATAAGTTGGTCTCGCTTCGAACACGCTTGGTGACGTCACACCACTCGGAATACCTGGAGTTTGGTGACGCGGAGTGTTCCCTGGAGTCTGCTGGCGCGGAGCGTTCCCTGGAGTTTGGTGACGCGGAGTGTTCCCTGGAGTCTGCTGGCGCGGAGCGTTCCCTGGAGTTTGGTGACGCAGAGTGTTCCCTGGAGTTTGCTGACGTGGAGTGTTCCCTGGAGTTTGGTGACGCAGAGTGTTCCCTGGAGTTTGGTGACGCAGAGTGTTCCCTGGAGTTTGCTGACGTGGAGTGTTCCCTGGAGTTTGCTGACGTGGAGTGTTCCCTGGAGTTTGCTGACGTGGAGTGTTCCCTGGAGTTTGCTGACGTGGAGTGTTCCCTGGAGTTTGCTGACGTGGAGTGTTCCCTGGAGTTTGCTGACGTGGAGTGTTCCCTGGAGTTTGCTGACGTGGAGTGTTCCCTGGAGTTTGCTGCAGACGCGGAGTGCATCCTGAAGTTTGCTGTTTTCCAGCTGCTGCGGATGGCTCACTTCGGGAAGTTGAGGATGTTCTGAAAGTGATAAGGTTTCATACGAAATTACATTCCAACTTAAGCATGATTGACCACAACAATCTCACATTTTAATTTGTAATTCCTCCAACGAGAACTTGCTAATATAGAACCGTTGTCTTACCCCTTGTGAAATGTATAAGGTTGCATAAAGTCGTTTGGCAAATCATCTAAGGAGAATGTGTCGTTGTCTTCTTCGGTCTCATGATAGGCTTCATGGTCTTCATCGGAAGACAGGTGTTCACTGGGACTGCAAAATAGAAAATTGTTTTCAATTAAACAAGTATTTTGGTCATTCACAATGTAGCTACCATTGCACACATTCCAGAAATTCACTTTAATTGCCATCTGACCCAACTTCAACCCCGATTTCAGTAACAAGGTACACCCCTCGTGATTACTCATGCAATCCTCAGTGCACACAATGCACGAGGCCTGGCCTATACAGGGCACTGTCTGCTTATGGACTATGACTATTATTGCCAGGATAGGGGTGATAAGTGCTAATTAATATGAGTGTGACCAGGTAACCTATTGATTCGACGCTTAAGCGACTTACCATTTTAGTGAGAAATTGTGTTCTATCCACTCTTGCTGGCCAATATCATATCAGTGGCAACTAAAGGAAAAATGTCAATGCCTTCCATCAAAGTGTAGAGTAATATTTACCTTTCATTCACATCTGCCGTATTCGATCCCGTACATCCTGGAGAATCATCATCCAAACTTTGTGTACATCCTGGTATAGCGTCATCGTCGTACGTGTTTCGTAATTGCTCCAAATCTTTGCTTATTATCGATAGGATGGCGAGAATTTCATTGGTTACCTCATCAACGTCAGCTTCTCCGCCGCCAGTTTTTGCCATGTCCAGCCGTTTCTCTCTAGCTACTTTCTTTGCTTTACCCTTCATTCGCCGCCACAGTTCTCTCAAATCTTTATCCGATGCCTTAGGCCTCTCCGGGAAGTTTGCAACCATCTTCTTGGCTATATCCTCCCAGGCCTTCTTCTTTTTCCTGTTTGCAAAAGTGTCATTTCTTTTGTCTTCGACAACCTTCTCATGGAAACGGATTGCCTCAATTAAGCCCATACGCTGTTCAGGTGTGAAATTTTCTGCCTTCTTCATATCCGTAGCCTTCTTCTTCGTCTTGCTCTGACTATCACAAGTCGCCATGACTGATTGAAATACGGAAATGGCAGTGGGGCCCTATTGACCGAGAAAAGTTTTATACAAGCCGAACGCCATTTACGTAATTTCTACCTTCGTTGCCGCGCGAACAAAAGAGCACCATGAGTTGATAGGTAACTTGCAAGCGTACAGCTAATCGGGCGCTCATCGAGACTTGTGAATTGTGGTTTAAACGACCGTTTTGCTGTCCGCGTACAAGTCTCTTTTAAACGGCGCTTACAAGATAAACGCTCTCTAAATGTACGCACGTTAAAATAGCTTTATGAATTCGGGCCCTGGTGATTTTGACAACTCGATTTCCAACAATTCAAAGTAACTTCTGATGCTTTACGTTTAATTGCATTGTCGGTTTAGGACAGTTGACCCCTATGCTTTAGAATGAAAATAGAACAAAGGGAATTCATGTCTACGTTTGAGCAAGACAACACACCGAGTACTGGGCTAGGCCTGAATTCTTTTAACTTCGAGGTAAGCGGCAAAATAACGTAATGTATCTGGTGTGTTTTACAAATATAGCTGCTTTACATGTGGGAGCTGTTGGCATCAATCTTTGTAAAAGCCAGAAACGAACTCCACAAAGAAATTTGTGAAACCCGCACATTGCACGGAAATTGCCGATCGATTCCGAAGGTTTTATCTCATCAGTAAAACCCTAAAACAGGAATACGTAATAGCAATTGCTTTAGATAATGTTTCTTACATTTAGGAGTAGATGTATTTTGTCGGTTGCGGCAAAATCTAATATTTAAGGTTGGGGTTCACCTACGGCAAGCGGTCCTCTCAGCTAATGCTTACTTCACACAATTTACCCGCAGTTTTTAATTCCCTTCGTCGCGCAAATAATAGTCTTTTCAAAAATGTATTTCAATGCCGTTTTCAGCTTTAATGGTTGGTTGATCTGATATAGGCCCATTGACCTGGTTTGCAATTGACTACAAGTTAACGCAATTGACCACAGAATATCCGAACAGCTGTAGGCAGTGGCGGGAATGACGTGAATAACAATAACAGAGTTGTAACTAGCGGTCCGGTGTGACAGCGGATATAGTCCCCCTGGAGTCATAGTCCGGTAGCATTGTATTTGACCAATTAAGCAGCATTATCTATTGTACCGCTAACCCTAACCAAAACATTTAGCAATGCGGGCTATTGTTACACGGACTATCAGCCCTAGGACGACTATCCCCGCCACACCGGCACGAAAAAATGGATCGTTAGCACCTGCACGCACCACGCCTCGATGTATGAGTCCATATCTGAAACGGATATGTCGTATCGTGAAGTCTGTAGGATCGTTCAAATCTCAAATTATGACCTCTGATTAAAAGTTGATGAACTCTATTCTAATCTGTCAAAATTGATATTTTATCATGCAAATGGGAAGATAAAGGTTGGAACTAAAACGTGCAATGAAATAAATAGATACCCTTTTGTGAGTAATATGTTATGGATATTTTTGTTGGAAGCGCACACTAGATGTGTCATAGGTGAACCCTAGCCTAAATACCTCACTTGAAAGAGAATAGTAATTACAGCATCTTCTAGCAGATGGCGTTGGTCGCTACCCGCGACAGCGTTAAAAGAGGGTTTTGACGAATGAAATGTCGGTACAAAGCATGGGAGACATGAAATAATTGACACTCTTGGGACTGGCCAAGGTGGCTTTATTAACAGGAAGAATTCCATTCATGTACTAAATGCTAGGTCATAGACGTACCCAGGAGGTTGGGTTGGGGTTAAAGAGCGCTTTTTTTATTTATTTTACTGGGAAATGTCACTGCGCAGAATTTAATTTACGAAATTTATCGACCGTAAATTATTATTTGTTACTTTTTTTGGAAAGCGACCGACCTCCCCGTCAGGAAATCCTGGTAACAATTATAGAGGATTTTACAAGATCCGTCATAGATGGTACAAATCTGTCTCGCCACGGCAGTCATGAATCCTCGTTAATCATGTTACAATGTTAATTATTTGTCATGTTTGTGGTTTTTTATCACCCCTAATAAAAAATGTGCTGTCATGTTGACATGTGTTTTATTAGTTTAATAGGCCTACTGGATGAACTACAACGTTGCTAGCCTGCTTAGCCAATCAGAGAAGATTACATAATTCGGTTCAGTCCATAATATAATCTCACCAAGCCTATCAGAGTCCCGCTTGCAACGTTGACTTTCGAGGTGAGATTGCAGTTTTACTAGTTTTCAAATTATACATTTATAAGAAAGAAACCGAGGTTTTTACACTTGTTCGCTGCATTGGATTTCGGATTTCGAACATACTACACGAATGTAGCACCACACGATTTTATTACAGAGCTTTTAGCGTCATCACCATCATCAAGTCGTCGAGCGAATTCACTGGTCTTTAAGGCTTTTTGATGAGAAGATTTTTACCACCGAGATTTGTGCGTGCGTTGTCTTCACAATACCACCAGATATGCCGATCAACATAGGACTATTGCCTCGATTTCGTCACAGGTCAGTGAGGTGGTTGCTTGAATGTAGTGTACCAAGGGCCTATCTCTGTCACACGACATTTATCCTAGGTTGAGATCAGGGGTAACCATGATGATATTTATCCTTTCAGGGTTACTAGAACATTGAGACCGTCATCGGTAGACTTCAATCAAAGTGGTTCACAATATAAAATGGAACTTAATGCGACGATGACGTTTACCTAGTGACAGCAGTACCTGCTACTGTGGAATGTCTTTCGGTATACTGGTTAAGGGTCAAGGTTCATCCATTATCTAATATTCACCCTTCAATGACCTCCGATGTACAATAAGAAAGATACACTGCAAATGTGCGCTTATTTTTGGGACACCCTGTATCAAAGCCCATACACAAAGCGGCGTGAGCAACCTTATACATCAACTTCAATTCTCCTCCGAGCTCTGGCTGTAGCTGACAGCCTCTTATTAGTAGCGGAAGTGTTGCGCAATGCCAGCAGATGATTTGATTATTATGTTTCTTTGTGGAATGATTATGCTCTGCTACCATGTTCCCAGCGTCCCTGAGGTTAACGAACATCCCTCAAGAGACCTGGTGCCGTAGACCGATGCTGAACTTGCAGACATACTAACTCAGCAGAGAATGAACTCGGAAGTCAGGAGTAATCATATAATAGTTTATTTGTACTTACTTGATTTAGGAGTTTCTGATTTAGCTAGACACTATTGGATGCAAGCTGGGCCGCCCAAGAGAGGAAAGAGAGAGAGAGAGCCGGCGTGCCCAGTGCTTAAATACCCAGATGCCAAGTCACGAGCTCAGAGTCCAGGATTACGGAAGACGAATACTAATTAAAGGAGCAACCCGGTCCAGGGTACGAGGCCGTCCAGAGAGAGACCTAACAATGTCAAGTGCCTCCCCCTGGTAGCTGAAGACCATTGGGAAGCTATGATTGGACGCCTCGTACCAGGTGACCATGATCGGAACGTTAACTGTGCCAAGATCACTGGCCATCCCTTTAAGGACTTACTGCTGTCACCGCAATCCTCCGACTTGGAACCGCGTGACTGGGACACCTGGACTCACTGCTTATATTGTATAATAATATTAATCAAGGCTAAGAACAATGACGAATAGCCTGATAAGGCACGTTCGGTAGACTTCAAACGAATTGAGATAACCCTATGAACACCGTGAAGCCTACCTTTTAAGGGCTTCTTGGTACAATTATATGGAATTCTTTCAGACAGGCTATGCATATATTTGCGGAATGTCGATTTACCGCACCGTTTGTATCAGTATAGAGCAGTTCATAGCAGTCTGCCGACCGCTACAAACGAAATGCGTACATCGTTGTCATGTGTGTTGTAATCGGTTCATTCATCTACCGTATCCCCGTACTTTTTAACTACGCTGTCGAGTATCATTACGACCCGTGTATTAGAAGGATGCTCCAAGGAAGGGTTACTCCGATCTGCAATCCAATCTAATTTATTCTACTCTCTACAGGAAAGCCCTTGCGAAAATTATAGGTTTCCATTATCCCAATCTCAGTGTTGATTGCGATCACATTTTCAGTGCTGAGAACTCTGAGTCGATTTGTACATTGGTCTATTTCCCAGCTACTGACGTTATCCACTTCTTGTTTCCAATTCTTCCAACATTTTAGCAGGCTCTGTGGAGTTTGGTGTCCCGTTCAAGTTTCTCCTTCACCATTTCTTGCATTAGCATCTTGCCTCTTAAAACCATCGGAGAGATGAGTCCGAGGGGAGAGAAGATTGAGCAACTGTAACTAAATGTATCCTCCAAACTATTCCGGGAGTTGATTCTGTGTCTCAAACTGCTGTACCTTCACTCCGATTCACCGACGACTTAACTTCAGCTGATTCTGGCAGTGACTTCAAAATCTCTGGTTCTGAGCTGTACCATCTTACAAGCTGGAATCGTTCCCTTAGATCCATCATTAGACCAACTGCGACCTCCTTTGCCTTCTCTAGTTAATATTATACGACATCCTTAGTGAGATGAGCAGTGGTCGCCTGCATGAGGTTGGATGATATCAAGCGAGGTGAGGATTGTGAGGCTAATTATCGGTATCAATGAGTTTATAATGACGTAGCTGAGAGAGAAATAAAAGTTAAAGCACAATGCTGTGTAATATAATACGTGAGCAAGGGTCGTAACGAAATGTCACCTCGTACGAAAGGAACAGAGGGAAGCACCAAACAGATTTCGAATAACCAATTGAAGGCATTCCTCTTTGTGCAAATTGCTGCCGCCAGAAGCCTGCAATCAGCAATGAATCGCTCCGTAGCAACACAAACAATGACTCAGATTGATGCAGACTTTCACAAGAACATCAGTGTGCGGAGATAACGTGTGCATGAAACCAAATATACTCGAACCAAAAACCCGCGTTGTCGTACAGGACCTGCATTGATTCAACGAATAGTGGCGAAACCAAAACTGTCCACAAACTAAAAAACATGTTCTCCTCTCAGAACTTCACTCCAGATGTCTTAACGTGTCTTACTACGCTTAACCACGCCCTTGACCACACCCTTGTCCCAGACCAAAATCCATTGTTTGTGTATAAATAAGGACGTGTTGTGATTGTCTCCGGCAGTAGAAAAACAAGAAACTATATACCAACGCGACAACTCGCGACAACTCGCGCTTTAAAACAAATGAACCACGCCAGAAGAGGTAAGTCATTCAGTGCTATCTCTGGTAAAGTTCCTGTGAACAAGGTACCTGGTCTTAATCGTCATTGTAAACCTCGTTCGCCTGTTGCATCTCGGCCCGCGCACACTGAGACATGAGAGACATGGTGTACATAGGGAGGCAATTCCCATAACGTCATGAATAAATTTTGGAGCAGTGCGCAAAATATTGGTGTTTAATCATCAATCGCATTTCTATATGATGAAATGCGTAGATGCAATGACGGGGACGAAGCTCGACCTCGGGGCAATCGGACAGCTGGAAGACGCTTCCCGGGCTACGAATAACGAGTATCGAATAATGAGTTATACTGTACGAGTTGAAACTAAATTAGAAAAAAACTTCGAACGCATTCAGAAAAAAAGGTATGAATAAAACAGGGAAAAAGCAAACATATTAAAGTAGAAAACCGCCAACTCCTTTAAGATGGCGCCCAGAGTGAGGTGAATGCTTTTATTTTCGACATTAAAAAAAACAAAGGGTTTCATATTACTCATGATCGAAATGAGCTTGTTTCAACCACTGCCACAGGGCGATGTAGTCGCTTCTTGTTTCCTTTTTTGTAGGCAGAAACAAAACTGACCCTCTACATTTTAGAAGATCGGGAATTCGTGACATCATGGCAATCTTCGGTGACACTTAAATACCTTCCGCAGGGCTTGTCTAAACCGTTGGCCCGTTGAACAGTAGATGAAGAAATTCACAAAACTGTTTAAATTGCTCAGAAAGTATGAAATATTGAGAACACCCGAATAGATATCAAAGTCTAAATCGAGACTTGAGTATAATTGAATTGCTCCAGCCATTGCGGAAAGCCCGCCTGGCATCTCTAGTATTATAAATATAACCACCACGGTCACCACCCGATACGTAACCATCGTCATTTGTTTGTCTCGCTCTACGTCATTCTTGGTGAGATGAGAAGTAGTCGCCTGTTTGAGGCTAGATAATATCAAGCCGGTGAGGATTGAGAGACTAATAATTGGTATCAATGAATTGATAATGATATGAAGGCTTACTATGTATATGGTAAAGAAATAATAGTCAAAGTACAAGTCATTTAAATACCACCAAGGCAAGATCATACGCGAGCAAGGGTCGTAATGGAATTCGACTACATATGAGAGGAACATAGGGATTCGATACAAGAAGGCGCAAAAACAGATTGCAAATAGCGAAATGTAGGCATTCCTCTTTGTGCATAAAGCTGCCGCCAACAGTGGCCTACAGACAGCAATGAATCGCTCAGTGGCAACACAAAGTGTAATAAGAATGGATGCAGTCTTTGAAAAGAAAATCATTGTGCGGAGATAACTGAATGCGTGCGCATGAAACAAAACATACTCGAACCAAAACCCCGTATAGTCGTACAAGACCCGCATTGATTCACCCAATACTTGCGAAACCAAGACTAAACTATCGGTTACTGCTAAACCTTGTAGCAGCACAGAAGTTGATGTGTATGGCCGCTCATATCTTATACCAATAATAGCAAGCATATTTGCTGGAAAACCAATTACTGCCATGATTAATGTTAATGGTACATTAACGGTGAAAGTCGCCAAATCATAGAAACCAATCAAAGGCAGTATTTGGTACAAACATGTTCCATTCTCCCTGGATATGGTCAAAGGAATAGTCTCGTTAGTCGTCGCCATCGCAGCTGGTTTTAGCCGTCAAATCTACGAGCATGAAATAAATATTTTTGTAACATCTAGTTCACCAGTTGGCACCCCTGGATAAAGAAGCTCTTGGTTACACGATAGACCAATTCTGGTCGTTACTGCTGCATGCGTAACACTCTGTTGTGTATAAACGGCGAATAACACCAAATTATAGAAACAAATCAAGAGTCTCGGATACAAACATTGTCCACGCTTTATAGGTGTGCTGAAAAGAGTGACCTCGTCAGTTGTCACCATCGTCGATGTGTTTTACCTCAAAATCAACGAGCAAATCAATGTCTACTAGCTTTGACCGTAGCTTCCATCAGATTGCTCTCTGGATAAAGAAGCTCTCGGTTATACCTCAAGTCAAGATCGATGCACTGACGTGCAAGTCATTGCTGCATGTTAAAACCCGTGTCGAGGTGACGTCATGATCAAGTTTTATTCGTTGATTTTGTTGAATTATTTGTTAAATGAGAAAAACTTGACCATGTTGACTTGATGATCCAAACTGTAGTAATGTTGGAAGAAATAACTGGCCTTCATGCGGCGATCATTTGTATTTTGGCTTGCTGACAATATATCAATCCCATATATTCTGCCGACCAACTGGAGTGATTAAAGAACACAAACCCCAATGGACTGATTTCATCAATGTGTTGATTATCATCGGAAACAGCGCGTTAAATTACCAAACGTTAAACTACCACCACTAACTGATACCGAAGTTCTCTCAGCCGTCTATTCGTTTTTCATTCAGTTGGCAAATTTCCAATTCCTATGGTGTACATCGAACGAAACTCTCTGTAATTTGCGTACATCGGTTCCCAAATGAGACTCTCCGTGAATCACCTAAAATTACTTAACAATATCCTCCTTTATCTTAATATGGTAATGGTCGACGTAAACACCTCCATGATGGTGAACTCGAACTCATTTTAGCAATCGGACTACCACTGCAGAGAACCACCGAATATGGATAGAAACGCAGCATAACGCTCTTCATCAACCTATCAGCACAAGATGCGTAATTTTGAAAACAAATGTCCACCTTGCAACTGGAGAAATTACTTTATATCATCGGCGCTGTGTTCGGTTTTTATGAACAGGGAAAATTGTTGAATGCTGAACAATGGAAGAAATCGGTTTAATGTTTAAGTTAACTGTGAGATGCAGTTCTTCTTAATACTACTTAAAGGTTCATACATCACTGTGATCATATCCCCCCAATACCCATGATACATTCGCAGTCGCCTGATGATGTTCTCAATAAATCTACCAAGTCTAGCTAACAAGCAATTTTACACTTCAATTATGCCACTAATTGAACTCTATTATTCTCTTCGAATTTATCAACGTACTTTGACTCCGGCAGATATATAGGTCTAATGATGTGAGCTAGGGGGTATTTACGGACATTTCACTGCCAAATTTTATTTTTGGTTGCATTAAAACACCTTCTCCAATGCCTGTCTAAATTGACGGCCAGTTGCACAGTAGATAAAAAAATTACAAAGCTGTTTAAATTGCTCAAAAAGTATGAAATATTGAGAATACCAAAATTGGCATAGTCTGTATCGAGACTTGAATATGATGGAATTAGTCCACGTATTTATTACATCTCGCCTGGGAGATGTAAAATCAGTACCACTGTGACAACCCGATACGATACAGCTTCACAGTGATCCTGCCATATTTCAATGAGGGGCCGCGTCGCATCACAGGGACGCTAACATATTACAAGGAGAGGCCGTGGCACTTCACAGTGACCATGACATACACATAGATCATTGAGGAACCGTGTCGTTTCACAGAGAATATGTTATGACGTTTTATTTTTCTAATGGCGGGAAATTGTAATTGATAATGGTATATAATATTCTTTTGTCCAGATACCACATGCTGGGGCTAAATTGTGAGAGAAAAGCATTTGTTTTCTGACATTCGACTCCTAACCAAATATCAGTTTTGGTTACATTTGAATACCTTTCCCAAGGCTTGTCTAAACCGTCGTCCCAATGCACAGTAGATGAAGAAATTGACAAAACTGTTCAAATTGCTCAGAAAGTAGGAAATATCGAGAACGCCAAGATAAGCATAAGTGTTGATATCGAGACCTGAATATGATTGAATTAATCCAAGTACTTGGGAAAGCCCGCCCGGGAGTTCTAGAATAATAAATATCACCACCACTGTGACCACTCTATGCGTAACCATCTTAATCAGTTTTGCTCGCTCTGCGTCTTTCTTGGTTAGGTGTCTAGTAGTCGCCTGATTTAGGCTCATTGATATCAAGCGACTGAAGATTATAAGGCTCGTTATTGGTATCATTGAATTAATAATGTTATGAATGACACTAATGTAGGTGATCTGGAAGTAATAGTTAAAGTACAAAGCTGTAAAATTCCACCAGGGTAGGATCATACGTGAGCAAGGGTCGTAATGAAATGTCACCTCGTACGAGAGGAACAGGGGTATTCGATACAAGAAGGTGCCAAAACAGATTGCGGATAGCGAAATGTAGGCATTCCTCTTAGTGCATAAAGCTGCCGCCAACAGTGGCCTGCAGACTGCAATGAATCGCTCAGTGGCAACACAAATGGTGATATAAATGGATGCAGTCTTTGAAAAGAAAATCAGTGTGCGGAGATAACTGTATGCGTGCGCATGAAACAAAATATACTCGAACCAAAAACCAGTGTAGTTGTACAAGTCTTGCAATGATTTACCAAATACTACCGAAACCAAGACCAGACTGTCAGCAACGGCTAAACCTTGTAGCAGCACAGAAGTCGATGTGTATGGCCGCTCATATCCTATACCAATAATCGCAAGTATATTTGCTGGAAAACCAATTACTGCCATGATTAATGTTAATTGTACATTAACGGTGAAAATCGCCAAATCATAGAAACCTATCAAGGGATAAATTGGATACAAACATGTTCCATTCTCCCTGGATATGGTGAAAGGAATGGCCTCGTTAGTCGTCGCCATCGCAGCTGGTTTTAACCGTCAAAACTACAAGCATGAAATAGATATTTTTGCAACATCTAGTTCACCAGTTGGCACCCCTAGATAAAGAAGCTCTTGGTTACACGATAGACCAATTTTCTGGTCGTTACTGCGACATGCGTATCACTCTGTTGTGTATAAACAGCGAATAACACCAAATTATAGAAACAAATCAAGAGATGTGTCGTATACAAACATAGTCCACGCTTTATGGATGTGCTGAAAAAAGTGACCTCGCCAGTTGTCACCATCGTAGATGTCTTTACCTTAAAATCTCCTACGAGCAAATCATCACAATTTTATAGAAAAATTGCTACTAGCTTTGGCTGTAGTTTCCATCAGGCATTTTGTCAGATGGCTCTCTCGATAAAGAAGCTCTCGGTTCAAGTCAAGACTGATCAACTAATCTTCTGGTCGATGCTGCGTATCACTGCCTTGTCGAGGTGACGTCATGATCCAGATTTATTTGGTGAATGGAATGAGAAAGACCTGACTTATTCAAACTGGTTTTTCAATGTTGCATGAAATACCCAACTTTCATGCGGCGTCCGGTAAACATTTTTGTTTTGGCTTATATATCGCCGACTAACTGGAGCGATTGAAGAAAACAAAAACCCAAAGGAAATGATTTCATCAGTGTATTGATTATCATGGAAAACAAGGCACCATTATTTGCCAGATATTAAACTTTGTTCCAACACTAACACCTAACGAAGTTCTCTTAGCCGCCTATTCGTTTTTTATTCAGTTGGCCAATTTGAAATTCCTGTTGGACAGTTCGAACAAAACTCTTTGTAAATTTCACACATCCTGTCCAAATGAGACTGTCTGTGCATCATTACTTGACAATATTCTCCTTTAACTTATGATAATGATCGACGTAAACACCTCCATGATGGTGAACTCGAACTCCTTTTAGCAATCGGACTACCACTGCAGAGAACCACCGAATATGGATAGAAACGCAGCATAACGCTCTTCGTCAACCTATCAGTCAATGGGACACGTAATGAGAACAGTGTGAATAGAGAATATAGAGTATATTTCTGTAAACCTACCCTAAAAGTTTCGATTCAATCACACAAGATGCGTACCTTTGAAAACAAATATCCACTTTGCAACCAGAGAAATTACTTTGTGATATCGGTGTTGTGTTCGATTTCGGTGAAAACGGAATATTGTTGAATGCTGAACAATGGAAGAAATCGGTTTAATGTTTAAGTTTACTGTAAGATGCAGTTCTTGTGAATATTGCTAAACGCTTCATACATCACTGTAATCATATCCCCCATTATACATTCGCAGTCGCCTGATGATGTTCTCAACAAATCTACCAAGTCTATAGCTAACAAGCTATTTTACACTTCAATTATGCCACTAATTGAACTCTATTATTCTCTTCTAATTTATCAACGTACTTTGACTCCGGCAGTTATATAGGTCTAATGATGTGAGCTAGGGGGTATTTACGGTCATTTCACTGCCACATTTTATTTTTGGTTGCATTCAAACACCTTCTCCAATGCCTGTCTAAATTGACGGCCAGTTGCACAGTAGATAAAAACATGACAAAGCTGTTTAAATAGCTCAAAAAGTATGAAATATTGAGAATACCAAAATTGGTCTAGTCGATATCGAGACTTGAAGAGGATGGAATTAGTCCACGTCTTTGTGACATCTCGCCTGGGATATGTAAAATCAGTACCACTTTGACAACCCGATACGATACAGAGGAGCCGTGTTGCTTCACAGTGATCCTGCCATATTTCAATGAGGGGCCGCGTCGCAACACAGGGACGCTAACATATTACAAGGAGAGGCCGTGGAACTTCACAGTGACCATGACATACACATAGATCATTGAGGAACCGTGTCGATTCACAGAGAATATGTTATGACGTTTTATTTTTCGAATGCCGGGAAATTGTAATTGATAATGGTATATAATATTCTTTTGTCCAGATACCACATGCTGGGGCTAAATTGTGAGAGAAAATCATTTATTTTCCGACATTCTACTCCCAAACCAAATATCAGTTTTGGTTACATTTGAATACCTTTCCCAAGGCTTGTCTAAACCGTCGTCCCAATGCACAGTAGATGAAGAAATTAACAAAACTGTTCAAATTGCTCAAAAAGTAGGAAATATTGAGAACACCCGAATAGGCATCAAAGTCGATATCAAGACCTGAATAAGATTGAATTAATCCAAGTACTTGGGAAAGCCCGCCCGGGAGTTCTAGAATAATAAATATCACCACCACTGTGACCACTCTATGCTTAACCATCTTAATCAGTTTGGCTCGCTCTGCGTCTTTCTTGGTTAGGTGTCCAGTAGTCGCCTGATTTAGGCTCAATGATATCAAGCGACTGAAGATTATAAGGCTCGTTATTGGTATCATTGAATTAATAATGTTATGAATGACTCTAATGTAGGTGTTGCGGAAGTAATAGTTAAAGTACAAAGCTGTAAAATTCCACCAGGGTAGGATCATACGTGAGCAAGGGTCGTAACGAAATGTCACCTCGTACGAGAGGAGCAGGGGTATTCGATACAAGAAGGCGCCAAAACAGATTGCGGATAGCGAAATGTAGGCATTCCTCTTTGTGCATAAAGCTGTCGCCAACAGTGGCCTGCAGACTGCAATGAATCGCTCAATGGCAACACAAATAGTGATATAAATGGATGCAGTCTTTGAAAAGAATATCAGTGTGCGGAGATAACTGTATGCGTGCGCATGAAACAAAATATACTCGAACCAAAAACCAGTGTAGTTGTACAAGTCTTGCAATGAGTTACCAAATACTACCGAAACCAAGACCAGACTGTCAGCAACGGCTAAACCTTGTAGCAGCACAGAAGTTGATGTGTATGGCCGCTCATATCCTATGCCAATAATCGCAAGTATATTTGCTGGAAAGCCAATTACTGTCATGATTAATGCCAATGGTACATTAACGGTGAAAACCGACAAATCATAGAAACCAATCAAAGGCAGTATTTGGTACAAACATGTTCCGTTCTCTCTGGACGTGGTGAAAGGAATGGTCTCGTTAGTTGTCGCCATCGCAGCTGGTTTTAACCTTCAATCTACTAGCTGAAAACAAATATTTTTGTACCATCTAGTTCACCAGTTGGCACCCCTGGATAAAGAAGCTCTTGGTTACACGATAGACCAATTCTGGTCGTTACTGCTGCATGCATAACACTCTGTTGTGTATAAACGGCGAATAACACCAAATTATAGAAACAAATCAAGAGTATCGGATACAAACATTGTCCACGCTTTATGGGTGTGCTGAAAAGAGTGACCTCGTCAGTTGTCACTATCGTCAATTTTTTTTCCTCAAAATCAACGAGCAAATCAATGTCTACTAGCTTTGACTGTAGCTTCCATCAGTTTGCTCTCTGGATAAAGAAGCTCTCGGTTATACCTCAAGTCAAGATCGATGCACTGATGTGCAAGTCATTGTTGCATATTAAAACCCGTGTCGAGGTGACGTCATGATCAAGTTTTATTCGTTGATTTTGTTGAATTATTTGTTAAATGAGAAAAACTTGACCATGTTGACTTGATGATCCAAACTGTAGTAATGTTGGAAGAAATAACTGGCTTTCATGCGGCGATCATTTGTATTTTGGCTGGCTGACAATATATGAGTCCCATATATTCTGCCGACAAACAGAATTGATTAAAGAACACAAACCCCAATAAACTGATTTCATCAATGTGTTGATTATCATCGGAAACAGCGCGTTAAATTACCAAACGTTAAACTACCACCACTAACTGATACCGAAGTTCTCTCAGCCGTCTATTCGCTTCTCATTCAGTTGGCAAATTCCCAATTCCTATGGTGTACATCGAACGAAACTCTCTGTAATTTGCAAACATCGGTTCCCAAATGAGACTCTCCGTGAATCACCTGGAATTACTTAACAATATCCTCCTTTATCTTAATATGGTAATGGTCGACGTAAACACCTCCATGATGGTGAACTCGAACTCCTTTTAGCAATCGGACTACCACTGCAGAGAACCACCGAATATGGATAGAAATGTAGTATAACGCTCTTCGTCAACCTATCAGTCAATGGAGCACGTAATGAGAACAGTGTGAATAGAGAATATAGAGTATATTTCTGTAAACCTACCCTAAAAGTACCGATTCAATCACACAAGATGCATACCTTTGGAAACAAATATCCACCTTGCAACTGGAGAAATTACTTTGTAATATCGGTGTTGTGTTCGATTTTGGTGAAAACGGAATATTGTTGAATGCTGAACAATGGAAGAAATCGGTTTAATGTTTAAGTTAACTGTGAGATGCAGTTCTTCTTAATACTACTTAACGGTTCATACATCACTATAATCATATCCCCCCATAATGATGTTCTCAATAAATCTACCAAGTCTGGCTAACAAGCTATTTTACACTTCAATTTTGCCACTTAATGAATACTATTATTTTCTTCTAATTTATCAATGTGTTTTGACGCCGACAGCTATATTGGTCTAATGATGTGAGCTGGGGGGTATTTACGAACATGTCACTGCCATTTTTTTGGTTTCAATCAAACACCTTCTCCAATGCCTGCCGGTCTAAACCGACGGCCCGTTGCACAGTAGATGAAAAAAATGACAAAGCTGTTTGAATTTCTCAAAAAGTATTAAAAAATTGAGAATACCAAAATCCGTATAATAGTCGATATTGAGACTTGAATATGATGGAATTTGTCCACGTTTTTGTGACATCTCGCCTGGGAGATGTAACACTATAAATATCACTACCATTACCACTGTGACAACCCGATACGATACAGAGGAGCCGTGTTGCTTCAGAGTGATCCTGTCATCAATGAGGGGCCGCGTCGCAACAACACAGGGAGAGACAAGACCACTAATGAATATTCATAGGTTGGAGGGTCGAGGCCTATCAATTAGACGAGTGCATGTTTTTAACTCTCAAGTACATATTTGGAGAGGTATTGAAAAAATATTTGTTGTGGCAAGTCTACAGATATAAAAAAATTATTTGATGAAAAAATTAATTTCGAATTTTGCTAATTGGGTAATAGGGGGCGTGTTTTGAGTTTTTTCTGCCAGTTGGCTGAAAAGAGTGGAAATATCAAAGTCTGTCTAATTTGTCGATTATCAAAAATTTCCGTGGTCAATCACCAGTTTATTTTTACCATTTACTTGCCAACTGTCCGGAATAACATAATCTAAAATGCAGATTCACAACCCCACGCGTTATTTGATGCGTCGCGTTCAAACATTGACAATTTAACTGCTAAAAGGCTTAAAAAATCAATTGTGGTCTTGCCTCGGGACGCTAACATATTACAAGGAGAGGCCGTGGCACTTCACAGTGACCATGACATACACATAGATCATTGAGGAACCGTGTCGTTTCACAGAGAATATGTTATGACGTTTTATTTTTCGAATGCCGGGAAATTGTAATTGATAATGGTATATAATATTCGTATTGTCCAGATATTACATGCTGGGGCTAAATTGTGAGAGAAAAGCATTTGTTTTCTGACATTCTACTCCCTAACAGAATACCAGTTTTGGTTACATTTGAATACCTTTCCCAAGGCTTGTCTAAACCGTCGTCCCAATGCACAGTAGATGAAGAAATTAACAAAACTGTTCAAATTGCTCAAAAAGTAGGAAATATTGAGAACATTCGAAAAGGCATCAAAGTCGATACCAAGACCTAAAGAAGGTTTAATTAAATCAAGTACTTGGGAAAGCCCGCCCGGGAGTTCTAGAATAATAAATATCACCACCACTGTGACAACTCTCTGTGTAACCATCTTAATCAGTTTGGCTCGCTCTGCGTCTTTCTTGGTTAAGTGTCTAGTAGTCGCCTGATTTAGGCTCAATGATATCAAGCGACTGAAGATTATAAGGCTCGTTATTGGTATCAATGAATTAATAATGATATGAATGACTCTAATGTAGATGATCTGGAAGTAATAGTTAAAGTACAAAGGTGTTAACTTCCACCAGGGAAGGATCATACGCGAGCAAGGGTCGTAACGAAATGTCACCTCGTACGAGAGGAACAGGGGTATTCGATACAAGAAGGCGCCAAAACAGATTGCGGATAGCGAAATGGAGGCATTCTTCTTAGTGCATAAAGCTGCCGCCAACAGTGGCCTGCAGACTGCAATGAATCGCTCTGTGGCAACACAAATAGTGATATAAATGGATGCAGTCTTTGAAAAGAATATCAGTGTGAGGAGATAACGGTATGCGTGCGCATGAAACAAAATATACTCGAACCAAAACCCCGTATAGTTGTACAGATCATGCATTGATTCGCCAAATACTTGCGAAATCAAGACTAAACTATCGGTTACTGCTAAACCTTGTAGCAGCACAGAAGTTGATGTGTATGGCCGCTCATACCCTATACCAATAATAGCAAGTATATTTGCTGGAAAACCAATTACTGCCATGATTAATGTTAATGGTACATTAACGGTGAAAGTCGCCAAATCAAAGAAACCAATAAAAGGATATATTGAATACAAACATTTTCCGTTCTCTCTGGACGTGGTGAAAGGAATGGTCTCGTTAGTTGTCGCCATCGCAGCTGGTTTTAACCTTCAAATCTACGAGCATGAAATAAATATTTTTGTAACATCTAGTTCACCAGTTGATGTGTATGGCCGCTCATATCCTATGCCAATAATCGCAAGTATATTTGCTGGAAAGCCAATTACTGTCATGATTAATGCCAATGGTACATTAACGGTGAAAACCACCAAACTAAAGAAACCAATCAAAGGATATATTGCATACAAACATGTTCCGTTCTCTCTGGACGTGGTGAAAGGAATGGTCTCGTTAGTTGTCGCCATCGCAGCTGGTTTTAACCTTCAATCTACTAGCTGAAAACAAATATTTTTGTAACATCTAGTTCACCAGTTGGCACCCCTGGATAAAGAAGCTCTTGGTTACACGATAGACCAATTCTGGTCGTTACTGCTGCATGTGTATCACTCTGTTGTGTATAAACGGCGAATAACACCAATTATAGAAACAAATCAAGAGTCTCGGATACAAACATTGTCCACGCTTTATGGGTGTGCTGAAAAGAGTGACCTCGTCAGTTGTCACCATCGTCGATGTGTTTTACCTCAAAATCAACGAGCAAATCAATGTCTACTAGCTTTGACTGTAGTTTCCATCAGTTTTCTCTCTGGATAAAGAAGCTCTCGGTTATAGCTCAAGTCAAGATCGATGCACTGACGTGCAAGTCATTGCTGCATATTAAAACCCGTGTCGAGGTGACGTCATGATCAAGTTTTATTCGTTGATTTTGTTGAATTATTTGTTGAATGAGAAAAACTTGACCATGTTGACTTGATGATCCAAACTGTAGTAATGTTGGATGAAATAACTGGCTTTCATGCGGCGATCATTTGTATTTTGGCTGGCTGACAATATATCAATCCCATATATTCTGCCGACCAACAGGAGTGATTAAAGAACACAAACCCCAATAAACTGATTTCATCAATGTGTTGATTATCATCGGAAACAGCGCGTTAAATTACCAAACGTTAAACTACCACCACTAACTGATACCGAAGTTCTCTCAGCCGTCTATTCGTTTTTCATTCAGTTGGTCAATTTCCTATTCCTATCAGTGGTGTACTTCGAACGAAACTCTCTGTAATTTGCAAACATCGGTTCCCAAATGAGACTCTCCGTGAATCACCTGGAATTACTTAACAATATCCTCCTTTATCTTAATATGGTAATGGTCGACGTAAACACCTCCATGATGGTGAACTCGAACTCCTTTTAGCAATCGGACTACCACTGCAGAGAACCACCGAATATGAATAGAAAAGCAGCATAACCCTCTTTGTCAACCTATCAGTCAATTTGACACGAACTGAGAACAGTGTGGATAGAGAACATATATTTCTGCAAACCTATCAAAAAAGTGTCAATTCAATCACACTAGTTGCGTTCCTTTGAAAACAAATATCCACCTTGCAACTGGAGAAATTGTTTTATAATATCGATGTTGTATTCTGTTTCGGTGATACGGAACATGATATCGGTTTTGATAAATGCTGAACAACGCGAGAAATCGAACGATTATTGTTGGAGGCAGCTCTTCCGTGTATCTTGCTTAACGGTTCATACATCACTGTAATCACCACCCCCCCCCCCCCCCCACACCCCACCCCACCGTCCCACCCTAGACCTCTAATCATTATCCACATGTCTAAAGTTAGCACCAAGGTTACTAAACCGTTAGTTATAACAATAGTATAACACCGTAAAGACGGAGGTTGATTCAATGTTCATTCCCAGAAGTCATTAGCTTTAGGTCTCATGATTCCGGAAACGAAGCACCATTTCTTTAAGTATCTAAAGCACTTGTCCTGAAGCAAATTGAGACAAGGAACACTTGCTCCTACTAAATTTATGTCGCCAGAAGTTATTAAAATGATGTTCAGCTCTCCTGACGCCACGTTTGGGATTCGGAAGATCACACTGATAAAATTTCGTGAAAAAAATAATTTTGCTTTGCTTTAAAAACGACAGCTTAATTAGAGTAGTGAGCGAAGATAAGTGTCGTTCTTCATGCGTCCGTTAACTACAGCTCTGGCGGGTATTTATTCAGTCCAGGTTATACATAATACGTTCCCGCATTGTTATCAATATCAATTAGGCGAACTTCGCGCATACAGGCTGCACCAACAGTATTAAAATGTTTAGGTACATAACACAATGAAAGTGATTTTAACCCTCCGAGCTGTGTTCAATCGGAAATTAAAATCCTGATGGTATACGTATGTCAATCACTCGTGACAAAAAGAAGTTTTTGCAGACCAAAAAAACACAGCGGGGTCAACATCGGACTCAATTGGGGAACATCATCATCTACAGGGTGGCCCAGAATTATTTTACCTCACAATGGATACACAATGGAATTCAATTGTGTACCGGGGAAAATAATTCTGGGCCACCCTGTAGATAACCAGGGTCAGTCGTATGCTCCTATCGCAGCTGGTAGAGTGAAATGCCCTGACGCTCAGGAAGGGAGTACATAGAATCCTGGGAATGCTTCGAATATTTCGAATAGGACCCGAGGAACATAGGACCCTCTTTATATCAGACATGCATAACACAAATACGCAACCAAAAATGATTATAATCTCTTGGCCCTACCCTGCAGAAGACCTCATGGATGGGGAGGCTTCTTCTGTACAATTCATCAACGTGGTCGATGCAGAGTTTAGAGAAATTAGGCAGTGATAATCGTATAATCGTATCAATGTTATGAGTTTATATGGTTGAGTTATAAGTGACTTCTCCGTCAGATATCAGAAACGAGTCTCAACTACCTGCAGAAAATGCATTTGAAAGCTAACATTCTGAACTGGCGAGTTCTAAAAAATTACAAAGGAGCACTCACCAGCTTCGCTTCGACAAACTTCGGAAGTTCTACAGTTATCCTCGATCCGATCCACCCGTCTCCACGCGGCTTCAACTAGGCTTCTATCCGAATGTACTAAGGTCCATTCACAACTAACTCCTATCCGTATATCAACACTCAAAGTCTTTACAATTAAGTTCATTTGAAAGTCCAATCACGTGAAGGCCGAAGCGGAATCGGCCGCAAATATACCCTTTGCGGAGGGTTCTCTCAAAAACTGAGGGCTTGTTTAAATTTTGAGTCTTTAGGCTTTAACACTTATACGAACACTATAAATTGTCAACAATTACACAAGAACAAGTAAACATGAAACATTTTTTTTCTTGGTGCGATTTGACTTAGATTATATTAACAAAGATGACTGACTTGACCTGGAACTTAGCAATCAACCCAAATCTGAGTCAACTGCAAGGGCACTCTGGTTTCAAATCCACAGGCATTGAATAAACTCTGAGCCGCGGAGAAACAAGTATGGGTCTTTAGAGGCCATTGGCATACAGGCCAACTAAGAGCTGATAAACTGCAGTGAATCCCCAACCCTCCTACAGACCTAGAAAACTGTCCCAAAACAAGCGCTCACAGCGGAGCGTAGAAGAGCTGACCTAATTTTTAAATCCAGGAAGCCAGGAAGAGACGTCACGCAGACACGTGACCAACTCGGTAAACCCAAAACTCAAAAGGTCAAGGTCACCCAAGTGACGGAACTAAAAACGAACATCAACGAAGTGCAAGGCTCGACAAAACATCTATACTAACGTACATCATGTACATGCATGCATTCCGTCCAACTGACCTGTGCTATCAATAATAAAACCACGATTTACAACGAACTACGTGGCAGAAACATCCGTCCGCCAAGTCACACTCGGGCATACAAATCTATTCAAAATGGTGGCCGAGAATGGCGGGAAACTACTTCGTCAACAACTCGCGCAAGGTGTAGCGAACAAAGTCGGAAAAACCACCTAAAACATGTCTAGGCCTACCTTGGAGCGCTCCAAAGAACTGCTGAGAAGTCTATCTACACGAAATCCCGAAACATGACAGGAAAGCTGAACGAAGACGAACAAAAAACGGCCACGAAACAAACACGAACCTGCTAACACGACAGCAAGAATACGAATGGCGACGAACAAAAGTCACACGACCCGATTACGTCTACTTCACGACCTAGTGTCACTTCTGCGAGACCGTCGAAAAAGTTCGTCTGCTTTTTTCTTTACATTGCAACAACACATTCCATTTAGAACACATTCGTTTGCTTCCAATGATGTGCGGTGATGTGTGTTATGAATAAGACTATTATTGTGAATAGAGGGTTAATCCCTTCCCATGTATGTTTCGTTCTATTTTGCGTTTACCATGTTATGTGCAAGTCAGTCCGTAAATAAATCTTGAACTATACACATGTGTTTGTTGATCTCTCCTTTGCAAATACATGTATATAAAAGGAAGCAAGGGGGTATACTATCTCCGGCTCTGTGTTCAATATATAATGACGTACTTCTAGAGCGCCTCAAGGACTCTGGTCAAGAGTGCTTTGTTTGAAAAATTTTTGCCTGTGCCTTTGGGTATGCTGATGATATCATAATATTGTGTCCAACCAAATTCTCAGCTGGAACCCAGCCAGACGTCGCCTCCATTTACTACGAGGAACATCTAGTTCTTGGTAATGCCACTAAGTGTCACCTCTTATACTTCATGCCTACTTGTATGAACTTTTCAATGAGATAGGCATTTTTACAGAAGGTGTATCACGTAGTTGGGAGTTGAGATAGGCAGATATTTAACTTTCTCCAAAAATTTAGTCAGGCAATTTGTTTAGGAGCATGGTGAATTATATACTACATCTATTGAAGTAAGTGACGGACATAGCTTACAGAAGTGCATTCTGCATACGAACAATTGTCATGTCGCCGTCTGAACGATGACAAACAAATGTAGATTATTGACAGCGGGCTTCTGTCATTTACAATGTCGTGTGATCGGACTAGATTTGCCGAAACCATTGGCCTCCACATGTATTTATATATGTCCGTGTTGTTAAGAAATTAGAATTTTCTTCCCTTGAAATTCCATGTATATCTGACCTAATTCTGGGACCACAATTTGCAAAAAATGTTAGTGCAGGAGTATTTGAGCTACCGTCTATATGATAAGACTTGGTCTATGATCACCGACGTTTTCACTATTTGTTCATGCCACCCTCAATCTGATCCCTGATGGACATATCGTACGTGACAACTCCACGCTTTTTATCACCGAAGTGAGTATGCAGTTCCATCTTGGGCGCGTACCTGCTTCCAGCTGGTTTCTTCCCGACTGTCTCCGCCATGGTCCGAAGAGTGTGTGCGGAGCCCCCGCAGCACAGACCAAGGTACTTGACACCGATGTCCATGCATTCCTTGGTGAAGTTCTCCACCCCAGTTCGCCCGACAAACCATTCGTCAAGGTCGATTGGAAAAGCCCGAGTACCTGAAAAAGAACGTACCTCGTAGTTAAGATCAAACCAAAGAATAGGTGAGTCGACACACTGTACTGACAAGCGTATTTCCAAAACAAGAGCCTACCATTAATTTCTGGCAATGGGGGGTGGGGACGCTTTATGCTTTTACGGATTGACGATACTGCGCTTCTATTGGAGAGCTGTTGTCTTTCCCTTGTATGCTTACCCAAACTATTGCCCTTGTGTGCTTACCCAAGCTATTGCCCTTGTATGCTTACCCAAGCTATTGCCCTTGTGTGCTTACCCAAGCTATTGCCCTTGTGTGCTTACCCAAGCTATTGCCCTTGTATGCTTACCCAAGCTATTGCCCTTGTATGCTTACCCAAGCTATTGCCCTTGTATGCTTACCCGAGCTATTGCCCTTGTATGCTTACCCAAGCTATTGCCCTTGTATGCTTACCCAAGCTATTCCCCTTGTATGCTTACCCAAACTATTGCCCTTGTGTGCTTACCCAAGCTATTGCCCTTGTGTGCTTACCCGAGCTATTGCCCTTGTGTGCTTACCCGAGCTATTGCCCTTGTATGCTTACCCAAGCTATTGCCCTTGTGTGCTTACCCAAGCTATTGCCCTTGTGTGCTTACCCGAGCTATTGCCCTTGTGTGCTTACCCGAGCTATTGCCCTTGTATGCTTACCCAAGCTATTGCCCTTGTATGCTTACCCAAACTATTGCCCTTGTATGCTTACCCAAGCTATTGCCCTTGTGTGCTTACCCAAGCTATTGCCCTTGTATGCTTACCCAAGCTATTGCCCTTGTGTGCTTTCCCTAGTTATCGCCTGCAGGAACGATAAGCTTTACTGAATAAAATGCATTACCTGTGTCATGTCCTTTGAGTGTCTGCATGGTTGGGTGCTCAGCATCACAGCGATATGGTACTGGGAGACAGGCAATGTGGCCCTGCAGTCAACATTTAAAGAAATAATGCAAGTATGCTGCGAAAGAAGACACAAGATCATTGCTACAACACTGTAAGATTTCAAAGCTTACACGTTATTCAGTTCTTGGTAAAGTCGCATCAAAACGAACTAATGTTAATTCCCTTCATCTCCCCTCCGCTTACTCATCATTCGGACCCTCGACCCGGTTCTTTGATAGTTTTCTCCGTGTCACGCCTCACCATCAGCTTCATCATGTCGACTCAGAGGTAGCTGGCACGTCCATGGCATGTTAAGTCCGCATCCTTCTCCAGACAGGTTCCCTTCGTTTAACTCATCAATTTAAATGACATATTTGGGGTCAGTAGACCCGGTCCTTTTATAGTTTAACATAGACTGAATATAATGTACATGTATATCTACCATAGACTTGAGGTTTATAAGTCTAATAGGGCTGCAGCTGAGAAAACATAGCAGAAGAATGTATATCTTTTGAGCTCAGGACTCTCACTTGTTGAGATAAGACATAATGCATCATCCCTCATATGGAGCAACCAAGTAACAATAACCCACCTTGCAGACATTCCTGACCTCTCTAATCATGGGTAAAATTGACTGGGGTCCACGAGCACAGTTGAGGCCGATCACGTCCGCCCCCTGCTCCTCCAACAAGCGACAAGCCTCGACCATTGACATGGACTGGGACAGGACGTTATCGGTAACCGACGGCGCACAGGTCATAACTGCTGGCTTCCCTGAAAAGGAGTCGATCAATGATGTTAACGTGCGTTTGAGGAACCCTTAGGTCTTGGCATTAGGGCGAATTGGATGATTTAATTAAACAGACAGGTAGGGCCAGCACCTAACACCTAACGTTAGAGTGAATGCGAGAAAGAAGCAAAATTAGGTGGAGAAGAAATAGAAATGATTACCTTGTCCATTCTTTAGGATAGCTTCCAGCGCCATCTTTGCTTCGCCGTATTCAAAGAATGTTTCCCCCAATATATAGTCAGCACCTGCTTCGACAGCCCATTCAACTTGTTGCTGGAAGCAAGAATGTGACGGATGTCATATCTCTTTAAGGGAGAATTATTGGGCATAGCAATAAGGGGACCATGGGTTTAAAGGTAGTGATCTGTGTTGTAAATAATGGCTCTTTAAGTATGAAGTTGATAAGATGTAACATACAGAAGTAGAGGGCAGGAATACCCTGTTAACTGGGGACTTATTTATTAGTCAGTGGCAGAGTTTAGCATTATTCCATTCCACCCACCTCCATTCCCTGGCGGATGTCCTCCCATGTCGACTCATCATTCGGATTGTAGTAGGTCGAGTTACAAATGTTCCCAGCCATCAGTGTACCCGTCTCGTCAGCCACCTCCTTGGCGAGGCGTAGAGCCTCCCGGTTCATCTCCTCTACACGATCTTGCCAACCGATCAGACGCATCTTCTCTCGGTTTCCATAATACTGAAAAATGTGTATGAAGGTTCTACAGGTACAATAATGTAAAGACAGGCAATTCGATCAGATGGAAGAAAACCCGGTTTCTCAAAATAATTTACGTCCGGAAAATCACTGATCTGACGTCGGCTGAGCCACACCCTGAACTTGAGGCCAACTCTCGGCACGAACGACTGAGCTCAGTAATGTGTGCGAGTGGAGGAGCATACGATTGAGTTTTCGAGGATGGCTGAGTCTGGGAATCTTGAGGTTGGGGTATTGACCTGCACGTTATATTTATAGGAGGCCCTAAAACCAACGGAAACGAAAGCACTCAGGCTCGAAGCACCAGGTCTTCCTTACCGTGAAAGCAAGAACGACATCGCTGCCGGCGTGGACAAACTCCTCGTGCATGTTCTTGACGAGATGGGGGTGTTCCAGCACGACCTCGGGCGTATAAGGCCCGGCGGTGAGATAGCCCCTTCTTTCAAACTCGAAAAGGTAGCCTTCCGCGACAATGACGTATTCGCCATCATTGAGACGCTCCAATAGACCTGCAATAGTCCATGAAATAGTTTATGCCTACACGATTACACAACATTATCAAGGGAGTTTGCAGGTTTCAAAAGACTCCTTAAATTGAATATATCCCCCCCCTGCCCCGCCACCGCCACCGCCACCGCCACCGCCACCGCCACCGCCACCGCCACCGCCACCGCCACCGCCACCGCCACCGCCACCGCCACCGCCACCGCCACCGCCACCGCCACCGCCACCGCCACCGCCACCGCCACCGCCACCGCCACCGCCACCGCCACCGCCACCGCCACCGCCACCGCCACCGCCACCGCCACCGCCACCGCCACCGCCACCGCCACCGCCACCGCCACCGCCACCGCCACCGCCACCGCCACCGCCACCGCCACCGCCACCGCCACCGCCACCGCCACCGCCACCGCCACCGCCACCGCCACCGCCACCGCCACCGCCACCGCCACCGCCACCGCCACCGCCACCGCCACCGCCACCGCCACCGCCACCGCCACCGCCACCGCCACCGCCACCGCCACCGCCACCGCCACCGCCACCGCCACCGCCACCGCCACCGCCACCGCCACCGCCACCGCCACCGCCACCGCCACCGCCACCGCCACCGCCACCGCCACCGCCACCGCCACCGCCACCGCCACCGCCACCGCCACCGCCACCGCCACCGCCACCGCCACCGCCACCGCCACCGCCACCGCCACCGCCACCGCCACCGCCACCGCCACCACCACCACCACCACCACCACCACCACCGCCGCCGCCACCACCACCACCACCACCACCACCACCACCACCACCTCTAACTATTGTCCGTTTCTCAGAATCGTGCCAAAAACGATCATGCTGTAATATCTGCCACACGTCACAGTGTTGGATTCTTTCATTCATTAGAGTTACACTTTACATGGCGATGTACATTTAAAGGGAGACTTTCGACAAGAGCAAGATAGGCCTGTGAGATTACGTTTCATGAAGTTGCTGACAGGTGGCTTCATACCATCTAACAGTATATACATGTTCTGTACGAGGAAAATGTTTGGGTCAAACCAGGGCAACGTGGAGAAAATCGGTTGAAGTTCTCTCCGTCAGATCAAAAGTTGACTTTACAAATGTTTTAAAGCACAAACCTTTCACTTTCGGCATGGTTCCTCCGCAATGGGCCCGTCCTGGTGTGATGCTTGAAATTAAGTGATTTGCGCATTTGTAAATGATAAGACAAATTACACTCTTATCATTTTTTATGTCCCACGCCTGAACTCGCTCGAGCCGGTTAAATCCAGTTGATATCAGTGTAACATTGAGGTTAAGAGGTTGTTGCCCAGGTCTCAATCGTCTATCAGCCTTCTACTTCTTGATGACAATATTGATATACAAACAATCACAGACCCAGAAATGCACAGAGAGCAGTTCGATGATTTGGCTTCATGTATTTAAAATATTGAGTTGAGAGCTGAGCGTCAGCAAGGACTGATATTGGATGATTGTACTGTAAGTACATGCAGGTGGAAGCTGGTGACCCTAGAGGAAACCTGCGCTGTCGAAGAGAGTCGCCCTCTATCAAATGAACGTACCCCCCCCCCCCCCCGGCGTACCCTAAAAAACATGACGCCCTAACGCTACACGGCAGAAAAAAGGGGGAATTTATTGATAACTATAGGATATATTATTGGGGTCTGGGAACACATCGTATAGTGTATTGATTCACCAATAAAGGAAATCGACGTGCCAGGATGAGAGGAGCACACGGCTGTCACTGGTGTCGGAGATCGAGTGCTTTATTTTGTAGTGTCACTGAGGGCAGGGCACCCATTGCCATGAACCCACGGCCTGCTTCGGACATCGATTCGGTGGCATCTACTTTTTGAACCTGCAACCGGTTTTAATATCGCTTTCTAAAAATATTAACTTGAGCTGAGTTTCACAAACTAGCACATTATGAACAATACAAAGCTACGCTGTGTCGATGAGAGTAGCCCGCTCTCCCATTACTATACCGGGACCAATCGAAAATGGAACCAGGGCCCATCAGCCGCTGATGTTTCCACTGGGCCACTCAGATCCAGGTCGACTATGCTCCTCTCTCTACCAGTCTACACGCATTCTGAGCAATTGAGAGGTACTCCGATCCGTCCGGTGCCACCCACCGGGCTATACTGCAAATATGCTACAATCTTGAGAGATATTAATCTAGGTCCTCGGATAAAGTACATTTCCTCTTGTTGAGACACTTGCCTTGCCCTAGTTTATCACCGTCCATTTCTCTCATGGTTGTGATAAATGCCTTGCCGTAGTTGATCTCCGCCAGTGGTCTGTTCTTCCGGTTGCGGCACTCGCCAAGTTCAAGTTGATCACCATAATGCAACTTACACTACACCATGTACACAACCCATCCCTATGAAGGCAAAATATTGGTCATCTTCACAGGGCTCAAAAGTTATGAAAACGAGGGGATCTATGGTGGTTTCTGTCCCAGTAGTTCGTATTTTTGGGGGAAATAATTGGGAATTTCCCTTTTCTGCTTCTATCAATAAGAACAACCGCATAAGGTGAAGGTCACTCCATGTCAACATTTGGATATGCTGCAAACATCTACCGTGATAAAAGTCGGAGTACTAATCACAGACTCTGAATTAAACATTACTGTTGTGAACATTTATTGAATTCAATCATCTACTAGTGGATTACACTTTGAAGTATTAGTTCGTGATTGTTTATTTAGGTAGTTGATCATGTGATTTTATATCGATAAAAACGTCGAATACAACAGGTGTTTTTGTTTACATTGGAGCCACCATTTTGAAGAAATGCTGTGACGTTACCGTGAAACCCCCTTTGCTAGGAGTCCGTCTTTAAAAAACGACCCGACCATTTCCGATTATTCTGGTATTCTGACCAATCACTATTAATCGACACCATTCCTTCATGAATGAGCGGCAAACCTCAGGCCTATGCTACGGATTGGCATGAGCGTTATTATGACCGCCTCATTGTTGAAAACGGGCTGGACAAACTATACGCTGAACTTGTCGTTTAAAACTGAGAATAAGTTATTTATGATTTAAGATGTAACAAAAGGGCATTTTCGAGCCAACCTGGTCATGAGGAGTGCTAGGGCAAAGAAACGCCCATGGTTTAGGTAAACATTTCGGGGAAAAGGTTTTGAAGGAAAATGAATATTTCCCACCCTTCAGATGAAAGAACTGCCCCCCTCCGCATCCAGTTAAGAACTCCGTGTGATATGTGATGTATCCTGGTAACGTAGCAGTCTCTGGCATGTCTTGGACACGGAAAGGCTATGCAATAAAGGGAAATATCAGATACCATGGAAACCAAGATATACTACAAATTGGTCCGCAGAAGTTAGGAATCTGAGTCAACGATGATGCAAATCGGTGTCGACACTGGATATTCATTTCCACTACAGCTGGGAACAAAAAGTAAAACAATCATAAATCCTTCTCACATGTGAGGGTGTCAGTTAGAGACATGCAGTTGACAAGATTTTTCTTGGCATAGTGTGAGAAACAACAACTCCATTGGTGCGACCAAGGAGTAGGTTGATAACGTTTGGCGACCGAGCCTTCTCCACTGCAGCCCCAAGGCTCTGGAATCAACTTCCACGTAGTGCGAGAGAATGTGCCAGCATCTCAGTCTTCAAATTGCATCTTAAATCCTATATCTTTGGTCGCTACCACTCCTAATATGTCTCTCTTTTGTAAAGTGTCACCGATCACTCTTGAGTGGATTCTGGCACTATAAATCATCTAAATATTATTATCATTATTATTATTATTGAAATATATTATATGCACTCGAAGCAGATGGAATACTTTGGTCATACTTCATGTGGCGTAAACAAACAATCATTTATCACCTCCACTTGCTGACCGAACATGCATGGTCCCAGGGCATACATGTTGCTTCGACATGCATGGCGCCTTGACATGCGTGGTGCCTGGACATGCATGTTGCTTTGACAAGCATATCCTCTGGGCATGCATGGTGCCTGGGCATACATGGTGCTTGGACATGCATGGCGCCTTGACATGCGTGGTGCCTGGACATGCATGGTGCCTTGACAAGCATGACCCTGGGCATGCATGGTCCCAGGGCATACATGTTGCTTGGACATGCTTTGCGCCTGGACATGCATGGTACCTGGGCATACATGGTGCCTTGACAAGCATGGTGCTTGGACATGCTTGATGCCTGCACATACGTGGCACCTGAACATGTATGGTCCCTGGACATGCATGCTGCCTGGACATGCATGGTACCTGGAGTTGCATGGTGCCTTGACAAGCATGGTAATAGGACATGATTGGTGCCTGGACATGCGTGGTGCCTGGACGTGCATGTTGTCTAGACATGCGCCTTGACTAGCATGGTGCCTGGGCATGGATGCTGCCTGGACATGCTTTCTGCCTGAACTATTATTAACACCCTGTATATACGAGTAGTATCATTCATTAACGTTGTCGGTGCAGTGTTTAAAGAGATAGGCGGTGATAATCGTATTGATCGCAATTCACTATGAGTACAGTACAATCGATGTCGGTCAATCCAGGTATTGGTTCTTTCAATTATTTTAACATGTTTAAGCCTATGATATGCTGCTCTCTAGACCTACGGAAATGCAACACTTCTCACTCACCGTGGGCAGGATGTCGAGCGAACTCTGCAGCTCTAACTTGGAATAGCAGAAACCAATGCCATGAATAGCTTCGAGCGTGTGAAGAAAGTACAAACCAGGGCTTGATACTTTACAGCTAAATGTATATTCGGTTATAGGCATGATGTTATCTTACTTCGCTGAGCACATAGAACAGGAAAATAAAAAAAAAATCATATGGCGGTCAGGTTAGTTTGGCCTTTTTGATAGGATTATTACAAGAGTGTGGAAATGCATGTGGGATATGGATCAATGTTGACAAACGACAGTATACAATGCCAGGAGAAGAGTCCATTGGTCAGTTCTTTGTTATGTGGGGCACGTTTTGTTATGTCTACACCATGTTGTCTTTAAAATGTGCACTTGTCTACCCTTAATGATAAAGTATGTTACCATTAGACTCTTTTTTCATGCCAGTGAAGGCAGTGTTTTTAACCGAGATTTGGGTGGCTTAAGCCTTGCAAATTACTCATTCTTTCCCATTTCTCTTTTTTTCTCTTTTTTTCGAGGCCGCGTTAGGAAAAGAAGTCGAATGCGCGCAGTGTATATTCAAGTGTTCGAAAAACAGCAAGTAATGTCATCCGCCACCAATGTTGATTGGGCTCCCCTCGATTTGCTTAACAACAAGGAAAATATATATCTACAACAAGACGTCACAGTACTGTTTAGATCAATGACTACAGGCAGCGCATTACAAGTGCTAGTAGATAATCGACCCACGGAAGGCTAACTCGGGTCAAATCGGAGTAACATCGGAATAGCGTGATAATTTAGTCAGATTTTTAATTTTTTTTTTCTTAATTGTTTTGTGCAATTTCTTATGGAAACTACATGTAATTTTATGTAGAATAAGAGGTGACTGGGCAGCCCACAGCTTGGTAATATTGGTCTTAATGATACCAATGGTCCTTTAAGTCCAACCTCGGCTGCGAAAGGTTTCCTAGGCCAGGATCAAGTTGAGAGGGCTAAAATAACGGACAACGCGTTTTTTACGATGTTCGATGCGAAACAAAATAGGAAAAATGTTTAATACTTTAATACTGAAGGAGTAATACATTCACTGTGTTCATTAAAGGAAATCGAAACCAGATGTTTCAATATTGGTCCAATACTCAACTTAATAACGCAAAGTCAGTTTTTTAAAGTAACTTTGCTGAGTCAAAAGTGAAGAAATATCTAGAGGTTTTCTGAACCTTAGTAATTTTGAAATAATCAGATAAATCATATGAAAACCCTTCCATTAGACCATGGCTCATCACGTGTCGCCACTGCTCAGCAGTGTATTATACATACACATGGCTATGTATTCTATATTGTCATTCCATATGGTCAATTCTTTGAGAATCTTTGAGCGAGTGCATTGGGAAGGCTATCCCACCGAGAAGGAGGTATCTCTGACGAGATCTCTACTGCAGTGCTCTATTTTTCTACCATCGGGAAGACATGTGGTAGGCTTTAGTGTTGAGTGCAAAGCACAAACCACTTGCACAATACATTCATCACAGCATGAGGATGCGACAGGTACAAAATTAAACAAAAAAGGAGCAGACATCTGGATGGAGCGGGTAGGTAGAGGTAATGACCAAAGTGTTATCATATATCCTCGGAAACCCTACTGACAAATAGACCTTTTCGTATTTGAATCCACAGCGTCAAATCATATCATCATTCGCATCGGAAAATTACATCGCATGAGGCACAAGTGTGCAAGGGCCATAAACCTACCTTGAACATACTCTTAACTTACTTGGACGTGGGACTAACCTAGTCAGGAGGGAAATACCCCTGCTTGACACTATGCGCCGCCAATTGTGGTATCACACTTACGTTATTACTTTCAACACCTGTTTTCCTCTACGTACTGACGAGGGCCCAGTCAGCGTCTCCTGCAATACACACACACGTGTCATATTAGTTTTGTTGTAATTTGGACGAGTGGGCCGGAAAGGGAATCCACGGAAACCACCACCGACTGCTCTTCTATTCTCTGTACCTCCCCCCGTCATACAAAGCTTATCAATATCAATGCTATTCGATTTATAAGTTTAAAAATCGTGAAGATTATTACACGGCTAAATAACCATTGAAGTCATGACCAAATAGTCCGGTTTTGACGGATATAAGTGTAAGCGAGCAGCATCCCAAAAGTCCAGTGGGGAACCATATGCGATATAAGAGACGTTCAGCCGGTCGAATCTCCTGCCTGTATAACGTGTCCCTATCGATTTTGCGTACGACGTCATCAGTTTGTGTACTTTGGAAGACACGTGGTACCGCATAAGTATAGAACTGTATTCAATACGTGATGCAATACGCATGATATTGAACGATTTAACTCGCATTTGCAGCTGAATTTAGTCTTCTATCATGTTACTATCCGGTTTGAGAAATATTGTAGCTTTCGTTGAAGATGCTTTCGTTTGTGAAGTTTTTTTGGAGAAATCAGAGGCGTTTTCATTGCTACCTATCTAATGAGCTGTTCACAAATTGCGCACGGCTGAGTTATCGAAGCTCAAGCTCATTTTATGTCTGACTTACGTACCACTTATCCGTATGCGACGTACGTATTTTCCATACGGACAACTAGGTCTGTCTCATGATAGAACGTTCGGGACAGACGGGAACCTAAGAAGTACCTAATTCAACGTACCATGCTTGTTACCTTTGATGCTATTGGTTACACGAGCATTACCACCAGGGCTGCGCTGCTGTGATGAATACATACGTAAGGTCCTTCTTCTGATTGGTGGTCACCAAAGCACATTAGGAACGCCCACCTATACATACAATAGCTTTTTGACAACGTGCGTTGGTTAACTGTCAATGAAGGGAAATCGATGTTACCGATGTTACCGAATAGGCCTTGTTATAGACAAGCGGTCAATTATTGATAAAAGCCTGGTTGGCTCGTATTAACCGAATTGAGTGTCTTTTTTTATCTAAGTAGTTACTATGCAAAAGAAAGCGGTTCATTGTTGGACTGTGGCTGAGTAACAGTAACAAGTTATGACTATGATAAGGTGGGGATCCTCAGTCTTTGGGATCTCGATTGCGTGTACCGTTCCATCTATCGCCCCAACAGCATCTGGAATAGTATCCCAGTTGCCCCGCAGTTGTTCCCACTCTTCATCGGTCGGCCATGTTATACCGTCTTGAAAATAAGTCCACAAAACATCTGTCATAAAATAAAGTTCCCTGCAAACAGATTGCTTGCTGATATCAAACATTGCACTCATCGCAACAATGTCCGGATATTTCTTGATCCAATAGAAAAAAAGTAGTAAGCGGTTCTCCACCGATAGCAAATGATCTCGGTACCGTCCTGGCCTGTTTTCCAGAAGGGGCGTAATGTCCTCTACGAGGTGCTGGAAAGAGGCCACTGTCTCACCTGATAGATACCAAAAGTCCATCTGGTGGTTTCTAATCCTGGTAAAGACGTCGTTACCACCGTATGGACTATTTGGTTGATTGGTGAGAACTTCATCAAGTCTTGGAGGCAACGGAGGCGGACGCACTTCTAAATTATGAAATGCTGGTGTAAGCAAAACTGGTGGCGGTGGTATGGGCGGCGGAGCAGCGAACAAAAACATCCTAATTCTCTCCATGGTGAAAGTAGCGTGAGGCCAAGCGACTGCTGGCCAACACAAACCATGGCAATTAAATGTTATCAATAATCAATTCAATTTCGGACAAAGGAATGATATTTTATTGACCATTTTCAATGCGTGTCTAATCATGTCACCACAGGGATAAGGCTAGACGCACAATAAAGGAAAATTACATGAACCTTCCCATATGGGCGGTCTATTGCCATTGAATGCAATTATTCAGTGCAAAGATCATTGTTACATGGCCGGCCTCCATTCAGAACTTGGAACGCAAACGTACTCCACGTGACATGTGAAGGCCTATTAGATTAATCCTACTACGCGTCCATGGACGTTGATTTTGGTTCCCGTCCGTCCCTAACGTTCTGTTATGAGACAGACCTACAGGTACATTTTGACGGTGCTGAAGGTCACTAGTTACCAAACTTCGCGTTCTTCTCATCTCAGATCCGAATAGATTCGCTACGTTTCGGCTACAACGAAAGTTTCGACTGAAGAAAACTACTCCGAGACATATACTGTGTATTGTTTACTGTCCAAAACAACAGTTCTTTCTCTTATATTCATGTGGTGGCATTTTTGGATGGATGAATCCTCCATCCTTTTTTATTGCATATTACCCAGGCTCAGTTCCTACACAAAAACATCTTTTTAACCTACAAAAACGGGTCACTGATGTTTTATGCTTTAAAGCACATCTGCTTGTGTTCTGTTTACATTCCCCTCTCAGTAAGTTGCATGTAGATTCATACAGTTATAGCGGAAGGTTTGTATCTCATGTTACTGTGAACTACACCATGACTGGTTTAAGATGCAGCCCAGTGATGTCAAATGACATGAGCCATGTGATAGTTTGGAATCAAAATCTTACCAAAACAACCGAACGCCGCAAGCCTTATTACGATCTAATTCTTTTTGAAATTGACCATCGCTCCGAACAAGATATTGCATTTACTCATCCAAATTTGATAACGCCCGTCCAAGCTGAAAAAAGGCAGGTCCGTCCTCCTCATCAGGCAGTGTGGTCGAATGCAAATATTTTGATTTATCTCATAAAGAAAAGGACAGTAGTTGTATTTCGTTACAAAGAAGGTTACTACAGACTGCTTTACAAGCGGAATTTATATATGAGAAAAATCTGTCCTGGGACATGGGATCATGTCAACAACGGATTAATATTTTTCGAACGGAAGAATAAAGGGAAATATAGATCCTTTACACTTTTTAGGTTGTCATTTAGAGAGGACAACAATTTATTGCATTTGACAAGAGTTCCAGGTTTCGAAGTGCGGTGTCCAGCTCGCTATAACCTATGTCCAATATTAGCAATCAGTTCAAATGGAATGCTTTTCTCTCGCACACAGTTCATCGGCGTGAAACCAATAGTCATTGATCACTTCCGCATGATGCCTGGACATGACTGATCATATTCAAGTTGCAATATGCATTAGGCGCCAAGCGGAACATCCATTAAACCAAGTATTGATTGCAATTAAACATCTAACAAGTGTTGGCAAGACCTATACGAACAAAGTGATACCTCTCTCATCGTTATACTTGCTAAGAAAACTGAGCAACTTCGATTTTTGTGAAGGGCAAAACTATGCTGATTTTATTGATCACGTCAATTTATTTTTAATTAGCCTGATTAACACATTTTGTTTGCGGGGAATACCTAGTGCGGAGTTTCAATAAAATACTTCACTAGGCAGAAGCAATCCGATAAGTTCAACGGATAATGAATTTATTCTCAAAATTAGAACTAATTGCTCGTCTATCTGCCAATAGATACAGAGTGTTAACCATTCTTCTTTAATTCATACTTTAGTCGATTAAATGGATTGGGATTTATTATTTCTGGGATTCGGCATATGTCCACCAACACCAATACCGGTACTGCCCCTATCAAATGATCTGCGACCCACGGTCAAAGTGGAACAAAAGTCCATCACCACGGCTCTTACAGTCCATAAGGTCGACTCCCGGTACAAAATAAGATAAAACTCCATGACAATGGTCGTAATCACAAATAATTTCTAGGCCCGGTGCACATTGATAGATAGCGCTAATTACCCCAGCAGTAAAATAGGCCTAGATAGTGACCCGGGTCCCGGTTTGGAGATAGCATTGTCCCGGGGCGCTACGTAGCGGCCCGGGACAGATTGTTTGGAGATAGCATTGTCCCGGGGCGCTACGTAGCGGCCCGGGACAGATTGTTTGGAGATAGCTTTGTCCCGGGGCGCTACGTAGCGGCCCGGGAAGGGTTGGATGGTGTTGGCGTTATACCGGGCCGCTCCGTGATAGGTTGTCTTGGTGATACGTGTTTCTTCTTGTGCTTTGGCATCCATTGGACGTTCAGAAGCTCGTTGAATGGGCTTAAGTACAATGGATATCAAGCAGATATAGATTTATAAGTCTGGGTGGATTTTTTCCTCAAAGGTAAACGAGATGTTAGTCTCTTTTTGGCTCGTCGGAGGGGAGTCTTCATGATACCGCAGTGTCCGTCGTCAGTCTTCATCGTCTTTTAACATTTCAATGTTAAGACTTATCGCCCCCGTTAAAGCTAACGTTATCCTGAGCAACTCAACCCAGCTGGCCAACAGTGAAAACCTGAAGTCGCTTATAAGCGACTCGACGCAAGGGCCCAACGCGCCGCGTAGCGGCAAAAAAGCGAAGCTGGCGAAACATTTATAACGGGTCACCGTCACTTATTATTGGACTTATAGCGCATTTACGGGGTTGCAACTATTTTGCTTTATAGTGTCACCAGGAAAGAAAAGCATGCGACCTAACGCCGATCTATTTGTATAAAGTGATAATTGGAAGGTATATAGTAGGAAATATCAATAAAATAATCATTGCATGTCGTCTTTTGAGGGCATTTTCGATTGTAAAAAATATAAGTGTACGTCACCGTAGTCTCTGCAATGATAATTTTATCAGAGCAGTCTCGCGCAAGTAGAAGTTCTTTACCTATTAGTTCTTCACTTATTAGTCTCAACGTCTGGCGCAAAGCCAGACGTTTTCCATTACGATTTCACTACGATGTTTGACAAGAAGGAGCAGTGCGCGAGATATGCTAATGAGCAGACTTCCCTCGCTTGAGTTTCTGAAGAATGTTCCATATCGCGCTAAGCTCATCACTGCTGATTATGACAGGCGTGCAGCGGTAGGTATCTGCTCCCCAACTTCCACCCTAATACGGTACAATAAGTTACCATTTGATGGGAATGGGACAATGCCCTCACTGTGTATGGAGTCATAGGGATAAGAAGACATTATTCATTAGTGTTGGTACAAGTGATTTTGCCCAAAAAGCATGCGCATTCAAAAAACAAAATATGCAAGGTATCACGTACATGACCATGACGACGTGCAGAAAGTGCACTGGCCAGTGCATACCCTATGGCTATGTACTAGTAAACATGGTAAACATGGTAAACATGAACAACATCATTATTCATCGGCAGTTCATTTTACTCCGAGCTTTTCCTGAAACATATAGCCATGATGATTAGGCCTACCATGTACCATGACCAATAACAGCACTAGATCATGTAGTCTTGTAGATGTCAACAAGTTCACATGAACCGTATAATCCCGCATGGCGCATGTGGGGCATGCGTCTAAACCAAAGCCCCAAAATCACTTGTTTTGGTCTATTTCACTTGTGTTTCCCCCGTCTCCCAAAAGTCGTCACAACTATTCAAGCTTGTACAAGGAATACATGCAGCGCTGACTCTAACAAGACCCAATGGGAATGTCGCACAGTCATCTGTCAAAAACAAGACCTATGTTGTAGTGTGATCTCTTGCCAATATTTAATAATTGCACTATCGTCATCACCTCATCATACTTCATTGACATTACAGGCACACATTGACATAGACCACTGTTGCAATCAACAACACAGTCGCTATCCAAGTAGCATTATAGAGGTAATTATCATTATCATATCTCATTAGCATGTGAACCAATCGCGTCGCGTCCTTTGCGATCACGGCAAAGCCTCATGGAATAATGTCTTTCACTGTTGAATCATTTTTCATATTCCATGCCTACAACTTCAATTTCTTCATATTCCATGGCTAGAAGTTCAATACTAATATAATATCCAAGATAAAGTTACAAGAAGTAGTCAATAGGGGCCTCTCACCTCTCACTGTATGTCCACACTATTCACGCTTGTACGAGGAATACATTCAATGCTGAATCTAACAACACCCAGTGCCCTTACTCTGTATATTAGTCACTGGAAGATGGCCCATTTCACTCCTTGCTTCTACTTCACCTATAGCCTCATTGCAAACGCCTCAGTTCTATGATATCACATTCACTTTCAGCTGTCATGCAACGCAACAACTGTGCTATCTGCCATCGCACATCAACGAAGAAGTGCAGCCGCCCACATTCCACCTCACGTCTGTCCGACCAGCTGCAATCCTCGAGGACGCCCCACTGTACCACGATTTCACTACGATGTTTGACAAGAAGGAGCAGTGCCCGAGATAGGCTAATGAGCAGACTTCCCTCGCTTGAGTTTCGGAAGAATGTTCCATATCGCGCTAAGCTGACCACTGCTGACCATGACAGGCGTGCATTGGACTGGTACAGGTTGGAACTGAACATTGAATATGCTGGTGGTGACGCTTTCTGATGAGAAGTTGGTCGTGACTGATGCAGTATCCTTGGACTTGTCCACAGCATCGTTCAATCATTGCTCTCTGAGCTGCCTTGATTCTGTACTTACCCAAATACTAAGACCAAATGCCTCTTGACTGTGCTTTAAGAGAGACTGGCGCCATGCCTAGAGATATGACTGACCCCTATTGGCAAATTTGTATGACTTTATCTTGCCTACCTAGCTGCTGCCTATAGTCTCCCTTTAACTGCGGAACACTTCAAAGTCGATAAAATGCCATGTTCCACCTTTTAATGTGTTCAGACTGCCATTTTTTTTAAATAATCAAGTCAGGACACTGCCTTCTCGTCTCATAATAAATTTTGCTTTCCTCAATAATAACATTTCTTCTTCTTCAATGCTTTCATCATTCCAAACTTCTCCTCCTCTGACTTTTACAGGGGTACAGTCATGGCAATCAAAACCCAAATACTGAGACCAAATGCCTGTTGACTGTGCTTTAAGAGAGACTGGCGCCATGCCTAGTCTCTCTTAAAGCACAGTCAACAGACACCAACCCCCTCAGACTCAGAAACCACAAACGCCCAACCCTTCCTGCTACCTTAATACTTCTGGATATCTTTTTATGGTTCATGTGGGTCCTCAGACGCGTCAGGAATGATACATCACATATCGCTCGGAATTCTGATTTGACCTACTTTTCCAAGTCGGAGAAGTCAAATCCCAGATTTTCTTCAAGAGGACATGCCCCACCCCTCGAAAGATAATTTGTTTCCAAAACTGATGTAATGTGGTGTAACAAAGGGACATTTTTCAACCAACTTGATAACGAGGAGTACAGAAAATGTCTCATGATATAGGTAATAATTTCGGGAAAAATGTTTTTGAAAAAATGGAAAATGTTTTCCTCCCAAAGATGAAAGTCCTGCCTCCCTATGTGTCCAGTTAAGAACTCCGTGTGATATGTGATGTATCCTTGCTAGCTAGCAGTTACAGCATGCCTGGGTACAAGGAAGAGCTCTGCAATAAGAGGTCTTAAAGGATTCCACGGAAACCAGGAATACCGTACTACAAATAAGTCGGCAGAAATAAGAAATCTGAGTCGATAAACGATAATGCAAGTCGTTGTTGACACTGGCTATCTATTTCTACTACAGCAGAGAGCAAATAAAAATAAATTCATAAATCCTTCAGACATGTGAGGGTGACAGTTAGAACAATGAAGTTGACAAGATTTTCTAGCCGTACTGGTCAAGTTTCGGAGAAATAACAACTCTATAGACATATTAACACTCCAAGCGTCTGAAGAAAGAACAAACCAGGGCTTAATACCGCACGGCTGAGACTGTTTTCGGTTATAGGCAGGATGCTTATCTTACTTCGCTGAGCACATTTGCAAACTGGCAAACTTGCCTTTGTCACGTTCAAGCATTGCCAGGTGATCAGTCAGGCGAAGCCCAGGAATTCCTAGCTCAACAGGTAATTCATTAAGTCCAGGCACACACACTGGCAATGACGTAGCGTCGTACTCTCGGAATGGGTTCAATCGGTTTATTCGTTCTACTTCATTCGCACACTATACTTCGGAAAGTTTATAGCATGTCAACAGTGTTACTGAGGGCAGTGAAGGCAGTGTTGTTTTGCCGAGATTTTGAAGGCTGCGCCTTGCAAATTACGTAATTTCTTTCCGACTTCACCATTTTTCGGAGCCAGGTTAGGAAAAGATGACGAATGTACGTGGTGTATTTGTATCAGCTTAACCAGCAGCAACTGACGTCATCCGCCACCGTGGCTCATTCGGGCGCTCCCCGATTCACTTCATAACATGGAAAAGTACATAGGGGGCCTACTCTAGACACACCGGTCTGATACCGGTTCATTATCTCATTGCATGATCGCCAGCAGCACAATGCACATTGAACGGCCCACTCCCCTTCATTGTTGATTGTCTCTAGGGCCTTTTTGCCTGTCATTCTAAACCTAAGCTGTGAAATCGACACAAAAAAACGCCACGGGCAGGACATGATGTCATGACCATTAGAAATGTAAGGCAACTTTTAGTCGCCCCCCCTATTAGCTATCTCGATCGATTGAACAACGTCGAATGCCATCGAACGACAACTAACATTATATCTACTAGCATAATCCCCGAGGCGCGGGTTGTTTTAGGGTGTTGGCTTACTGTGGGGTTGGAGCAATTTTGATGAAATGAAATGATATGTCTCGGGGTTGTGATGTTGTCTTGATTTTGATGATTGGGACAATCTGGGTGATATGAGTTGATTGGTCTGAGGGGTTGTGACTATGTCTTCTTTTGATGTTTGAGGCAATCACGGTATATGTATTGATAGGTGGGGGGGGGGGGATTTGTCTTCATTGGCTTTGGTTTGGAGGTGGGGTCGAGTATGGTATGGAGCACTGGCGTTGCCCTGGTTGTCAAGGTAGTTGTTTGTGCTGGGTAGGATGTTGTCCAATAGTGGGGTTGTCCTGGTTTCTAAAGTGTTGAGGGGTGAGGGTGGGGTTACGTAGTGAGGTTGAATTGTGCCGTTAAAGGGTAACTCGTGTCAAATTTCACCATATAATGTTTTAGCTGTTTTTGACAAATGACTACGCCACTTTCTCATAAATCGGTAAGGTTTTCGAATCGAAATGCACATTTTCTAGAAATTGATGGTTTTAATCCCGCCCGGACGGCTCGCTTCGATGCCGTTGAAATCGCACTACGCCGACGACGTTTTCGTTGATGACGTCACAACATGAACATTTTCGCGGTCGCGGTGGTTTATATTCCCGCGAAACCAAAATCTCCTTCGTGTATTTACAACTGCCATTGACCATTGACATTCCATCCTGTCCTTACACAATATATACACGATAAGAACTGAAGATTATGGAGAAGAAGAAGAAAAGGGTTGTCGGGTGGCGTTGTGCTGCGATGTTTTGCGGCAACACCAGCAAAACTGAAAGTGTTGGGCTTTTCGGCTGGCCTGACCCTATCAAAGAACCGGGCCGTCACCATGAAGTTCGAGTCAAGAGGTCACCAGCCGGTGGTTCATCTTCTCCTCCTGATGCTCCGCCGGAACACAACTTCGAGAACAAACTCCAAATTCGTCTGCCGTTGGGGGTCTTCCAGTACATTTGGAAAAAATCTCGAAGTAACAAAGTAAGGGAAGGGACGGCCCCTCCCCCCAAGTCCACAGTCGTAGTCATTTCATCATAAATTTCCTAAGTCCAACCAGGAAATTCCATCGCTGGCGTCATAATAATGGTATTCCTAAAACTATTTTTAGACCTCATTTAATATTCATTAGATTTTCCTGAGCGTACGCGAACTACTGCGGATTTAGCTTCTTCATAGTCTGCAGACGGTATGCAGCATGCATTTTCTGCCCGCCGCTGCAGGGGCAATGGGCTTTTTCACAGGACATGCTCCATCAAACATTGCCCCAGTGGTTGGATACTTCGATCTAAATCCAGTTAGTGCATAAAATTTCACTAAAGCACTTGATGGCCGAAGTGATACCTCATGCCACTGTAAGGAAATGCAGCGAACCCAGGTTACGAAAATAGTGTAAACATCAGTTTCACAAAATTGATCTTGAACAAGCGACTCAACTCAAAATTACACTTATGCTGGCGTAACTATATGAGTGTTAAGAACAACTGATCCTTAGCATTGAGGCTGGGTTTGTTTCCATTTATGTACGACATATCATGAACAGCTTCCCCGAAGGAGAAAAATACATGTACAATGGAACCTCCCTTAGCGGACACCTCTCTATTAAGGACAACCTCTCTATTAAGGACACTAGTTTTGGTCCCAAATTGGTAGTTTCTATTCAATTTTATCTCTCATATCAAGACACCTCTCTATTAAGGACAACACTTGCCAGTCCCGAAGGTGTCCTTAATAGAGAGGTTCTACTGTACATCATTGAAGACATCAATGTGCTCTAAGCCAGTATAAAAGTGGGGAAAATCTTGGTCGTTCTGGAACTGAGTAATGCTCATACCAATACCAGGCCTCTCATATTCACAACTATTTTGTACAGTCTGTATCCCTCTTACTGCTCCGTGAATGAAGCCCCTCATTGAAATAATCAGATATCACATTTTTTACTACTTTTGAAATTCGACAAACTTTCATGTCAACAATGTTTTCAGGCGACAACAAGAATGTAAAATATTATGAAACGACTAAAAAGTGGAAGTTCTTGGCTTCACAGATAAATGAATTTTATTTGGGCTAATCAGAGTAAAAATACACGATCTGTGTTTGGGTTGATGATAGTAATTAGGCCATTAGATCAGAATTCCTGGAATAGGCCATCTAAAATTATGCTTCGCCTGCATCCATTGTTTACAATGAAAAAGGCCATGGGTTCACTTTTACTGGCCTCATGTAAGTCGACAGTGTGAGAAAGTGGGTCAGTTAAAACCTGCTCTTCACCAGCTAAGGGTTGATACCAAACCCCACCATTTTAGCTCAAACGTTATTAGAATGGGTGAGTCGGTCATGAAAGCAAGTTATAAAATAATCATAAGTTAAAGTTAAGGCCGGGTCTATTTGGCAAGCCACTCGCCGAACAGGCATCTTTTTTTGTCCTGTTTGGAGAGCCGCTTGCCCATCAGCACTAAAAAGCCACCCTGTTCGGCCAGCCGGGCTTGCCAAACAGAGCAAAATTTCTTTCCTGTTTGGCAAGCCGATGAATAAACCACGCCTACTCATGAATATGCATAATGGCGTATTGATCTGAAAATGGTCTGTTACTGCGGTTTTTCCTTTAGAATAACCAAATTCCTCTGAAGCGAAATGAAAACAGTGAAGCTTGTCTCTTGATATTCATCAAGAGCTTTCTCCAAATCTTCAAAAGAGCCATACGAAGCCCCCACGCGCAACTTTTCTACTGACGAAATCGGCAAAGGTGGCGAGGGCTCCGCCATTTTTTCCCTTCTCCCTTTCCAGCCTCACTTACTTGAGCCTCTCCAGCGCATTACTAACTTATGAATATTAATGAGCCCTTGGGCATTTATAAATATTAATGAGTTCGGCTCTCCATTCAGGACAAAAAAGTCGCTGTTTGGTAAGCCGGGCTTGCCAAGTAGTCACCTCCTAAGGTTTTACACTCATCAGTTCAAATCTACTAATCCTAAGTTTAAAAGTTTGATTCCAAACAAGATTACCTTAGCCTTACAGGTATAAGTAGGTCAGTGGGTCACGAAAATGGGTCAGCTTAGAGAGAATCAGCAGCTACACAAGTAATTATTAAGACCAGCTGAACGTAGTAAATATAACTAAATTGGTGATTACCTCTTATGCTGTTCATTGACTGGAGTCGGTAATGTTATGCAACGTTATGCCATGTTACCTAGATGGCCCGCTGACATAATCAACTAACAGGGGATCTCGAAACTGCTGACTTTTATTAATGGAAGCTTATTCCCGCCTTAGGTTTTAACCGGGCCGTTCAAAACCCCACATTTTTATAAGCGTTTCGCTACAGGTTTCCTTTAAGCCTATTCACCATGAGCCAAACGTTGATACCACACACGACTATCTTATCTAATGGTAAGCCCAATCACTAGATCATGAAGGTTACAGTTCACTGCCCGCGGTGTGATATAAACAAACATTTAAAAAACTGTATACTTTCCTTTAAGTCATAAGGTCACCAAAAGTAGTGCTTAATGCACCAGGTATGCCATTAACATTTAAGCTTTAGGATTGTCAAACTCTTGCAACAGAGTGTGAGACCTCTTGGCCTCTAGTTAACCATCTTTCCAGTGTTGCGCAGTTTCTATAAAGATAACAGTTCAGAGTGACAGTCTCGCACCGCTTCTGATACTAGCATCCCGCGAAGTTACTATTTATAGCTCACAAGGTCATTTGCATAAGATATTGATGACGTTTTAGTCACGTGACAGTCGGACATCAACACTTATTTCTACGTATTTGAGCTTATTTCAAAGTCAATTATCTTTGACCCTGCATTGTTTTTAGCATGAATGATACCATAGAGTCAGAGAGAGAAATATTCAGAACAATTATGTAGTATTTCCAACACTCGGACATGTGTCAGATTGAATCTGACTGCCCTAGTTAGAAAGCCTGAATCCATTACGAAACCGCATGTTTGTCCGACATTGCCTGTAATTCAGCGATGGGGAAATAAAGGGCAGCAGGTGCAGTGACGTCATCTTCGCGGAATGCTATTGAGTACATGACTAGAGATCGCCAACTCAATGGCCACTGTGCGAGACCATTTCGAGGAAATTCAGGTGGGGTTGACAATGACGTCGGAAATTGTGGGTATGCAAGAGATGAATTGTTTAGAAACATAGAAAGGATAACCAATTGCACATTATCTCAACCGATTATGAGAGAGGTCCTAAGTTTAAAATGATTGGTGCGATATGTATGAGTATGAGCCTATCAGGTTGGCTTACTGTATTTTCCCACTTTCCCACTTCCCCCTTTACTGGGTTTTCCCCCATTCATTGCGTTAAGCGTAATATTGCGCTGGATACAGTAAGGATGCAATGTCTGTCTGCGTGTGACAGACTAGATATCTATAATCACAGGATAGCTATATTCAGCTATTGATGTAATTCGTTGCATGAGATTTGATACGATGAATATCTTCGTGGGTACGATTTTGTTGTTTCTCTATCTGGAGGAATTTTATGTTCATCCGGCTGAAATCATTCTCAAAAACAATGGCTACGAGAACGTGCTGGTTGCTATATCGGATGCTGTGCAGGAAGACTCCCGGATAATTGAGAGAATAAAGGTAGAGTGTCTTCAGAAGCATTCACAAATTATAACAAGGAAGTGACTAACTGACAGCCAGAGAGATTTTGTGCGCAGTTGCTCAGATTGGTTCAGGCCCCCCCCCCCCCGTCAATTAACCCCTGTTTAATAGCATTCCGCGAAGATGACGTCACTGCAGCTGCTGCCCTCTATTTCCCCATCGCTGAGTTACAGGCAATGTCGGACAAACATGCGGTTTTGTAATGGATTCAGGCTTTCTAACTAGGGCAGTTAGATTCAATCTGGCACATGTCCGAGTGTTGGAAATACTACATAATTGTTCTGAATATTTCTCTCTCTGACTCTATGGTGTCATTCATGCTAAAAACAATGCAGGGTCAAAGATAATTGACTTTGAAATAAGCTCAAATGCGTAGAAATAAGTGTCGATGTCCGACTGTCACGTGACTAAAACGTCATCAATATCTTATGCAAATGACCTTGTGAGCTATAAATAGAAATTTCGCGGAATGCTATTGCCCCTTTTGAAAAAGATCCCTTTGGAGCTTAACTCTTTTTTTACAATGGTGTTTTCTCCTCAGTCCTGTGCAAACCCATCTAAGAGAAGCTTTCGACCAGTCGTATCCATTTTTCGTAATTGTCTGTTGCTATGACTACAAGGGATCTTTAACCACTGAATGATGGATTCGATGAAACTCAAAGATTCCTTGAATCATTTTGGGGAAAGTGATCTTTCACTACCGTGAAATGTGTAATTAATTAACGGATGAACTCATGAAGTGTTTCTAGATGCAATACTGTTGGGGAAGATTTTACGGTAAATTTTACTGGGGCGGGGGGGGGGATTTTACTTGGGCCAATCTTAAAGTGGGGCAATTTTCCGGGAGGCAATTGTCCGGGGGGGGGGGGGGTTTGGTGTTGTACTGAAACCATTCAGTAAAATAGAGCCAGGAGAAATGTATCAAAATTCAAAAGTCAACGCCGATCGCAGGTGTTCAACCTCGTTGCCTGTTTTGGCAAAAGTCCAACTAATGCAAGTGTAGTGCATTTTTAGAATCCGCTGAATGGGCCCAAGGTTGCAGGCTGCCGGATTCTCCTGCAGTTGCCGAGTCGAGGCTACTTGCCTAGGCTACAGCCTCTGACGCGGAAATGTCAAGGGGGGGGGGGGGGGGGGGGGGGGGGGTTTAGCAATCTCAAAACATTGAGGGTCAAGATGACTGTACATTGTCTAGTTTGCAAGTCCCGATTATTACAGTCCAAGTCATAAGTGATATCCGCCCTGCTTCGCGTCAGTGACGGGCAACGGACGCGCTAGTTGCGCGTCGAGATACGCATGACGCACAAGTGACGCACTTATCTCTCTGGTTCGCGTAGATTATGTTTCAAGAGCCATTGATCCCGATTCGGATTTTGTTATATCTTCCCTAAAGATCGTCCATTGTTCCCGACCGAGCATGAGCCTAATTCCTCAACAACAGCAAGGAGGCTAGCAGCCCTCTCTATTGAATTACCCTCTCTATTACATGCGGTAGACGGTAATAAAGGCACTGGAAAAAAAGGCACTGGTTAAAAAAGGCACTAGGTAAAAAAGGCACTGGAAAAAAGGCACCAGGAAATCTCTAGGTTAAAAATTCATTTGGGGTGCCCCCCCACCGTGCATTTCTATATGTGTAATGTACTATGTGTAATGTGCTTCCAAGTCTTTCTCACCAATAAAACTGCAATGAGACTCATCAAGAATGTTTTGCTAGATGTCAATAGCCACTCTTGTGAAACTATTGTATCTTGTAGAAATAGGTTATTGGTGAGGGAACCCTGAATCTAACTTGATTAAACTACTGGACCAAATCGGATGATCTTTGTATTATTTTTTATAAGGATTCCCTGCCTATCCAAGCTAGTTTTTCTGGTCGGAGGGTACTGAAAATAGGCTGTTTCGTTTTTTTGGACCACCCAGTATTCTGTTGATGTAGAAAAAAACTACACATAGAAATGCACATAGAAATTTTTATTTTTATTTTTTATCTATGTAGTAGAGATTTCTCAGTGATTTCCCATACATTTTTTTTGGTGCCATTTTTTTCCATTGCCTTTTTTTCCAGTGCCTTTTTTACCTAGTGCCTTTTTTCCTGGTGCCTTTTTTCCAGTGCCTTTTTTACCTAGTGCCTTTTTTCCTCGTGCCTTTTTTCCAGTGCCTTTTGTACCTAGTGCCTTTTTTCCGTACCTTTTTTTCCAGTGCCTTTTTTCCAGTGCCTTTTTTCCAGTGCCTTTATTACCTACATTAGACGGTAGACGGTAATAAAGGCACTGGAAAAAAAGGCACTGGAAAAAAAGGTACGGAAAAAAAGGCACTAGGAAAACAAGGCACTGGGTAAAAAAGGCACTAGGGAAAAAAGGCACTGGAAAAAAGGCACTAGGAAATCGCTATACTAGGTCAAAAAGGCACTGGAAAAAAAGGCACCAGGAAATCTCTAGGTTAAAAATTCATTTGGAAAAAATTCATAACTTAAATACTGTTATTGACTATATCCAAATTTGTCAAGTTTATCACAAAAAGATATTTTCATTTATTTGATGTCATCTGAAGGGGAAGTAATTAAGAAGGTAGCAAAATTTTGCAATTTAATGTATGAGTAATGGGTCTAATCTGCTTATAATTATTTTTTTTGGTAGCTTTTGTAAAATGTTCATTATTCATGTTTTGTTCTTTTAATCGTCTTCTATGTTTATTCATAAAAATCCAATGTAAATGTCCTTTTATAAGGAGTAATAAACAATTTGAATTTGAATTTGAATTTGGGGTGCCCCCCCGTGCATTTCTATATGTGTAATGTACTATGTGTAATGTGCTTCCAAGTCTTTCTCACCAATAAAACTGCAATGAGACTCATCAAGAATGTTTTGCTAGATGTCAATAGCCACTCTTGTGAAACTATTGTATCTTGTAGAAATAGGTTATTGGTGAGGGAACCCTGAATCTAACTTGATTAAACTACTGGACCGAATCGGATGATCTTTGTATTATTTTTTATAAGGATTCCCTGCCTATCCCAGCTAGTTTTTCTGGTCGGAGGGTACTGAAAATAGGCTGTTTCGTTTTTTTGGACCACCCAGTATTCTGTTGATGTAGAAAAAAACTACACATAGAAATGCATATAGAAATTTTTATTTTTATTTTTGGCTGACCGTAAGGGGAGTCTATACGATAGCGCTGTGTCCGTCGGCGGCGGCGGTGGCGTCGTCGTTGTCGTCGTCGTCGTCGTCCGTCGTATCCTGTTTCAGAAACAGTGGCACGTTTCTTAACCGCTAGGGCTACGAACTTGAAACTTTGTACACAGCACCCCCTAGGTCAGGTGACCTCTGACACTGAATTTCGGTCCGATCTGATTCTCAACTTAGCAAACAGGGGGCCAAAAGTCGATATCTAAAAAGTGTGATATCTCGCTTATTAGTGACTTGTTTTCGATGAAACTTTTGTTGTAGGTACTCATAGCAAATATACATCTTATATTGTACGGGTTTTTAATTTGATCTACTTTTCAAGGTCACAGAGGTCATGTGGCGTAAATTGGCCGTTAGAGTGTAAACTATGGCACGTTTCTTAACCACTAAAGCTATGAACTTGAAACTTGGTACATATAACCCCCTATATCACATAGCCTCTGCTGCTGAATTTCAGTTTGATCTGATTCTCAACTTTGCCACCAGGGGGCCAAAGTGGAAATCTAAAAAGTGTGATATCTCGCTTATAAGTGACTTGTTTTCGATAAAATGGTAGGTACTCTTAGGAAGAATACATCACATATCTTACGGGTTTTCAATTTGACCTACTTTTCAAGGTCACAGAGGTCAAATGGTGTAAATTGGCCATTTGAGCGTAACTGTGGCACGTTTCTTTACCAATAAAGCTGTGAACTTGAAATTTGGTACACATGACTCCCTACATCATATAACCTCTGACCACGAATTTCGGTCTGATCTGATTCTCGACTTGGCCACCAGGGGCCAAAACTAAAAAAAGTAGTAAAAAGTGCAATATCTCGCTTAATAATGACTTGTTTTCAATTTTATTTTTATGGTAGGTACTTAGAGCAAGGATACATCCCATATCCTATGGGTTTTTGATTTGACCTTATTTTCAAGGTCACAGAGGTCAAATGGTGTGAATTGGCCGTTTGTGTGTAACTATGGCACGTTTCTTAACCACTAAAGCTATGAACTTTAAACTTGGTACACATGACCCCCTTGGTCAGATGACCTGTGACACTGATTTTCAGTCCGGTCCGATACTTAACTTGGCCACCAGGGGGCCAAAACCAAAAAATTGAATAGTGCCATATCTCGCTTATTACTGATTAGTTTTTGGTAAAAGTTTTATGGTAGATACTCTTAGCAAGGATACATCACATATGATATGGGTTTTTGATTCGACGTACTTGTCAAGGTCACAGAGGTCAAATGGCGTAAATTGGGCATTTGAGCGTAACTGTGGCACGTTTGTTAACCCCTAAGGCTATGAACTTGAGACTTTGTACAAAGGACCCCCTAGGTCAGCTGGCCTCTGACCCTGAATTTCAGTCCGGTCTTGTTCTCAACTTGGCCACCAGGGGGCCAAAAGTGAAAACCTAGAAAGTGTGATATCTCGCTTATTAGTGATTCGTTTTCAATAACATTTTTATGGTAGGTTCTCCTAGCAAGGATACATCACATATCATATGAGTTTTTGATTTGACCTGCTTTTCAAGGTCACAGAGGTCAAATGGCGTAAATTGCATGTTTCTTAACCACTAAAGTTATGAACTTGAAATTTGGTACACATGACTCCCTACGTCAATGACTCCATTCGTCATGTAACCTCGGACACCGAATTTCGATCTGATCTGGTACTAAACTCGGCCACCAGGAGGCCAAAACTAAACTAGGTAAAAAGTGCAATATCTCGTTTATTAGTGACTCGTTTTTGATGATATTCTTATGGTACTTACTCCAAGCAACGATACATCACATGTCATACCGACTTTGGTTTGACCTATGTACTATACATGTACAATGTTTCTTAACCTGGATGAATTCCAAAGCACCAAATATCTATACGGTGAGCACAATGGCCCCTGGCCGTTTCATTTATCTATGTAGTAGAGATTTCTCAGAGATTTCCCATACATTTTTTGTAGTGCCATTTTTTCCATTGCCTTTTTTTCCAGTGCCTTTTTTACCTAGTGCCTTTTTTTCCAGTGCCTTTTTACCTAGTGCCTTTTTTACCTAGTGCCTTTTTTTCCTAGTGCCTTTTTTACCTAGTGCCTTTTTTCCAGTGCCTTTTTTACCTAGTGCCTTTTTTTCCTAGTGCCTTTTTTACCTAGTGCCTTTTTTCCTAGTGCCTTTTTTACCTAGTGCCTTTTTTTCCTAGTGCCTTTTTTACCTAGTGCCTTTTTTTCCTAGTGCCTTTTTTCCAGTGCCTTTTTTACCTAGTGCTATTTTTTCCGTACTTTTTTTCCAGTGCCTTTTTTCCAGTGCCTTTATTACCTACATTCCTCTGTTGCAACTGATTCCCAAACAAACCTAACATGCCAATGATTCAAACGGTTTAAAATTTTGGATGGGCACACAAAAGTGGGCGGTGTTTACTTACTTAGAAACCCATTGAACACTAACCAGCTGATGTGAGTTAATTTCACTGTATAGTATGAACTCATACATGGGGGCCTTTATCAGAGGTATTGGAAGATATTAAAATCATAACATAAAATCCTAAGCAAAAATGGGCATTTGTCACTATTGAACACATTCTATGGAATTGCAAGTTCCAAAATATGATGGTCATAAAGCACAGTTCATGGGCTGATGTGATTTTTTGAAAAGGCACATGAAATAAAAAAAGGTGATTTTTGCGCCTCTTTTGAAATGTCTATTACATGATGAAGGTATGGAATTAGGTGCATCCAAATACAACTGATACATGACCAACTTGATATACCATACCCTGCTTCAAACCGCTTTCAAATATCTTATTTTATCTCTGCGATGTTTTTAAAAAACGGTGAACATTTACTTCCTGGTAGGACTGTATTTGTATACCCAGCGCAATTAGCACTTAACCTAATTACACCACTCAAACACACCTTTTTAAAAACTTTTGCTTTATTATTGCTGATATTATGTTATATAGGGGACATATCAAACAGTCCCCATACACTAAGAGATTTGTGTCTAAATAAACACGAATTTAATTTTACCTGGAAAAATTTCAAAATTTGTGATAGAGATATATTTGTTGGCGAATTGTTTCGTTCCCAAAAGCGACGCTGCACAATATTTCATCTTTTATTTCTTTAGCGGGGAGGAAATATTCCCGAGATACACAAACTGAACCGCTCATCCCAAGGGTAATCAGGCCAATATTGATAAAATGGACCCACCAAAAGGGCTAAAACGGGGGGTCCTTACGGAAAAATCATCAGAGCAGAGAAACGTAATGAAAATTTCGCGCGACTTACAATGGCGGCCAAGGCTCACAATAGTGATTTGGACTGTAGATTGTTGCAGCACATTCCGCCAAGTTTTCGATTTTAGATGTCGGCTAACTGCTTCCTTGCAGAACCTTGACAAATAGCTTAATGTTCCCTCCTTCAAAATGTGGTTTTCTAGCACAAATGTATGCATCAATTGTGAGATTTTAGCATATATGTCATTGTTGTTCGGGAGCTGAGCGACTTTTATCTAACATGCAAGCTACAAATGATTTGAATGTGTTGAGGGAAGCCTACCTGACCATAAAAACTAAATTCTTAAGTTTTTCCAGTGGTGGGTGTAAGAGATAGAGGAGTTAGAATTTTTGTTAATGACTTCATTATTGGACCACAAATAGGAGCTCAGTACAGGTGCACAAACATCAACGTACACGTAAATCATGAACGGTTGGATTTAGACCCTATAGATGTATTACCAACATAATAGAAACAATGTCCCTCTGAGTGAGATAAGCATATTTTAAACGCCTCCTTTTGATATGCTATAGGAAATGACATTTCACATTGGTTTCTATGGAAATAAAGGCAAATCATGGCAAAATATATAAAAAAGTCATTTCCAACCAAACTGCCAATTAAAACGAAAAATAAAATACTTATCTCACTCAGAGGCACCATGTTTCTATATGTTGGTAATACATTTATACATTTATCCATTTATTTATACATAAATCCAACTGTTCACGATTTACGTGTACATTGATGCTTGTGCTCCTGGTCAGTGCTCCCATTCGTAATCCAATGATGATTCTAATCCCCAACGCTGGAAAAACGTAAGAATTTGGTCAGGTAAGCGTACTCGACCCAACAGCACATTCAAATCATTTGTAGCCTGTTTGTTAAATAAGAGTCGATCAGCTCTCGGATAATGTCTTTTGACGACATAAATAATTTGAAACTGCGCAATGACTTGCACGAGCTTTAGCTGGAGGCCAAATGGTCTGACACTCTACTGCAAGAAACTGATAATCCGTTAACTTAAAGTAAAAGTCGGCTTCTTATTGCAGTATTTTGTTCTTCTTCTGGTTCATTAGTAAACTATTTTTCTGAACGTGTTTGATGCATTTCCATATTTTTCAACTTTTAGATGAGTAGAATGAACGCGTTATTCGTTATTTTCAGTATGCGCAAGTCCTGGCGGGAAATACCTTTCCTGCTACGTGGATGCTTGCCGAGATCCGAGTTCACGTCACCCCTCTCCGTCAAGGGGTAGATCCTAGCTCCAGGAAATGCCTTACTAGTGCATTGTTTCACGTGGAAAGAGACGATGCGTGGAGAGCTATCTCTGGTCAAAACGGAGTCAACATCGGAAAAGCGCGATAATTCAGTCCGATTTTTAATTTTTCTTTTTTGTGCAATTTGTTGATGGAAACTATTTATATATGTAGAAAGAAGGTGACTGGGCAGCCAAACATCGGTTTATACGTATTGCCCTTTATAATGCCAATGGTCCTTTTTAATTCTATTGGTCTCCTTGGTTGCTGTACGTTGTTATTTGGTTGGCCATATGACTCATTGTTTAGTAGTTAAAGACCAGCATGTTTATCACATGTCGTTATATGTGTGATCAATACCGAGAATGTCATAAGGATGAATTACAGATAACCCACTTTCGTGTCCAACTGACACACTTAAAGACGTTTAGAGCTGAGTCTATTACCAGAGAGATGGCGGCAAGGGCAACCACGTGCGCTGGTAATGTACCAGAGCCTTTCAAATTAATTTGAAAGTCTCTGCTGGTACTGAGAATTATCAGGGCAACCATATATCAATCAGCTGACTTCAGCTCGGGCTAAAAACAGCATATCATGGTAGCCCCATATAGTCTGGTCAGAGATATGAGACAAGACCACTAATGAATATTCATAGGTTGGAGGGTCCAGGCCTATCAATTAGACGAGTGCATGTTTTTAACTCTCAAGTACATATTTGGAGAGGTATTGAAAAAATATTTGCTGTGGCAAGTCTGCAGATATAAATAAATTGTTTGGTAAAAAATTAATTTTGAATTTTGACAACCTGGCCATCGGGGTGATTCAAATTTGGAGTGAAAATGGCCGAAATAGGTAAAAATGTCCACTTGTGTCAAATTTGTCAATTTAAAAAAAAATTCCGTGGTCAACTACCAGTTTAAATCGCACCAGTTACTCCCGAGACTCACCCGTATATCATATCCGAATTTCAGTTTCACAACCCCACGCAGTATTTGGTGGCGGGCATTTGAAATAACTGGAAATGGCTTGGAAAATCAATTGTGGTCTTGTCGCATATTCGGTGTAGAAGAGCTTTGGGTTTCAATCTATCTCGACAGTCTAATCTACAGTGTGTATTTCTGATGAGTTCCTATTTAAGACCGCCACACACTCACAGTGTGGCAGTCTTTCTTATTTTTACTGCTCTTGTATCTCTCTATCTCCCGCCACAGGCATCTTCACATACGAAAACCTTCCGCTTTAAACAAAGTGATTTTGAGGGGTTTTATGCGCACTATATCGGTAGCGTATGGAAAACTGCTGTGTGATCAAGTTTGTTGGTGCAAACGATGGTTTTAAGCGAGTTTAGTTTTGGCCCTTGAACAATTTTAATCGGCTCAAAATGGTAATGTATTAACTTTAGTAATATTAAACAAGGTTACCTTACAGCAAACTCGAAGATCTTGAGTAAATCGCCACATTTACGGAAATTTTCAGACATAAATGCCGCGTACATTAGTGTTCATCGATGCAGTATATATACGTGCCATGGAAGCCATTTCTGCCTTGAACGTATATGATAAAAGGCAGGTTTTGCAGTCCGTATGAATGATAACGAACGAATGTCAGTATTTTCATGTCATGTGCAAATTCATTTTAGTTTTACATCGAAGGTCATCATTGATGCGTAGTTTTAGGTGGAATCGTATGAACGAAATCGTCAATAATATTGGGTGGATAAAAGATCCGAACTTTAACCGGCCTTATCTTTAAAGCAATTACTTATTTTTAGTTGGAATTGTGATCGTTACGAATGGTATCGTATTATGTGTATGGCGTAAATTACAACCTCTTCTGCCAACCAAGTAAAATCATGTACTATTTTGGCAAAGGGGAATTTCCCCCATGACATTCTAAGGTCAAACACACAGTGCTAGCCAATATAATTAACTGGCTTAATCATGAAGTTTTATATCTCTGCAAATTAATGCAGTCGGTTTATAAAGGGTTGGTCACAAACAAAACATGTCTTACAATAATAAATGTTGTCATCGAATTAGCTGCTTTGGAAACAATGTCCCGATCATCATACCCGGGTCATTCAAAGAAAATCCTTGTTTTAGGACCGAAATATATGGTACTCTGTAATTTGGAGCTCTTCGTAACACTTGCAAACTTGCCTATTGGAAAAGCGCTAGTTGAACAAAAACAATAGACACGATGTTAATTAACGTTGAGGTTAATGCTAATGGTACCTTGAGGGAGAATGCCGTGATAATTTGTAGAATCCGCTAGATTACCTCTACAGCTGTTGCCTACATGCTTTATGCTCACCGTATGCATTGTTGCATTCCACATGCTTTAAATTGGTACTAGCTATATGCACTGGTTGCCGACAGTCTGGGATTGCCCACTATCTGCTTCGCTGCCTACCATCTGCTCTATGTGTACCACCCTGTATGTGTTGCTGTCCACCATCTGCATCCTACTCTCCATCTGTACTCGTGTTCACCAGCTGTCCCTTTGCCTACCATATTTCCTCTTCTCCACCATCTGTACTGTTACTCTCCAACTGTACTCGTGTTCACCAGCTGTCCCTTTGCCGACCATATTTCCTCTTCTCCACCATCTGTACTGTTACTCTCCAACTGTACTCGTGTTCACCAGCTGTCCCTTTGCCTACCATATTTCCTCTTCTCCACCATCTGTACTGTTACTCTCCAACTGTACTCGTGTTCACCAGCTGTCCCTTTGCCTACCATATTTCCTCTTCTCCACCATCTGTACTGTTACTCTCCATCTGTACTCGTGTTCACCAGCTGTCCCTTTGTCTACCATATTTCCTCTTCTCCACCATCTGTACTCTTACTCTCCATCTGTACTCGTGTTCACCAGCTGTCCCTTTGTCTACCATATTTCCTCTTCTCCACCATCTGTACTCTTACTCTCCATCTGTACTCGTGTTCACCAGCTGTCCTGTTGCCTACCATATTTCCTCTTCTCCACCATCTGTACTCTTACTCTCCATTTGTACTCGTGTTCACCAGCTGTCCTGTTGCCTACCATATTTCCTCTTCCCCACCATCTGTACTGTTGCCGACCCTCTTTCCATCAAATTATGTCATGTTGCCGATCTTTACTCTCTCAAACCATTTGTATTGTTACCGACCATCTGCAGTTTGCCGACATTTTTTCCTGTTGCCTGCCATCGGTATTCTTGTCCACCATCTGCATATTAGTTGCCTACCATCATTATTCGTTTTCACCATTTGTCTGATGCCAACAGTATTAAATAGTTTGCTCTTTCCGACTATCTGCACTGTTGCCTATCCACTATTTGCTCTTTCCTACAATCTGTATAGTTACTCGCCATCTAGTGCACGGTTGTCCACATTTTACCTTGTTTTTCAGGCGATATTTACCGAGGGGTCCAGTAACATGTTCCGAGCTACTCGCTACAGGGCCTATTTCCGCAGCATTACCATTCTTGTGCCAGCTACGTGGATGAGAAAACCGGAGTATGAAGCACCAAGCAATGATGAGACCTTCACAAAAGCTGCCATCCGCGTTGACCAACGAAACCCTAAAAAAGGGGACGTCCCGTATACCATGCAGTATGCCTTGTGTGGCGAGCAGGCTAAGTACATCCACCTGACGCGCAGGTTCCTCACCGATGTAGAATTCGCTACAAAGAAGTTTGGCCCGCCAGGTAAGTTATCAACGATTTATCCTGAACCACATGAGAAGCACTGACAGGAACCTTTATGGAGTATGGCAAATAAGGCAAGTAGACGATGACATCCGCCGGATGTCACGCCAATTAAAATGTGGGCGTCCTCTTGACCCGGCGTTAGCCGGCCGGCGTCCGATCCGAGCCGTTAGTCTATAGCGGCTTCATCCGATAAGTCGTACACCAACATAAACGATTACGGTATTTGTAAAATACTTGTTGAACAGAAAAGATGCATTATGCCATGCCAATCAACTTTGAAGGTTAATGCCAATGCGAATGCCAAGATAACTTTAATGTGAATACAAAGGTAATTTGCATTGTGTATAACTGCATTTCTCCTTCACGAATTACGAACGGGGTATATAGCTTTTTGGCAGGATTTGTAGCTACCCGACTCCGGATCCGAGTTCGACAGTCCGAAAGTGCCAGGCCAGGATACATCATTTAATTTGACAGGCGAGGTATTCAGTGAAATGGGCCTGATTCAATTTTGTAATACGTAAAATAATGCCGCTTTGATGAAGGTGGGTCAGTATAGGCAACTACACGCTGGTCAAATTGAGATGTTGGTTTTCTTCCAATAACCATCATGTCTGTATGATCTGTATTACTGTAGAACAGTTACAGAACATTCTCCTCGTTTGTCTTGCTGGAACAGTCCTGATCCATCGGTACTGTTCAACAATTCTAAAGGTCTGAACTATTCTTGAACTGTTCCAATCGACAGCCAACACCATGGCAGTGAGGAATGACCGCATCACCTCAGAAGAGATACAGGCTTATGAGGCAACCTTTGCCAACTTCGTCAAAGATATTATTGAATGCATCGACTGTAAATCCCGTTAACGTCCAAAAAACCTCGGCTTCTGGACCAGAAATTGAACAACATCTCTCCCAATTCTTGGTGTATAAAAACGTCCGAATGATCCGCTGAAAATATCCCTAACTGATTCATTCCCATTGACAAGGGCAGCAATCAAAATTGTCATGTCGGATAACACCTGAAAAATTACTTCAAACCCAATGGCCTACAGACTGGCATATCCATTTTGCAAACCTGCGGGTAGACTACATTCCTTTGCAATTCAGTTCTTCTTCTTCTTCTTCTTCAGCGTTCGCTCTGCACTTGGAGGGGTCATTCTCCATGGAGTAATCCTCCTCCAAGGCGGGATGAGCGTATCCTGCGTGCCACGGTTAGGCGCCAATTGGGTTTATTGGCCTAGTGGTCCGACTTTGGCGAGAGATAGAGTTCACGCAAGCTACTCATGTGTCTCACTTGGTGGGGTCTTAGCTTGCCCTGGCATAGACACCAGGTACAAGGAACCTCGGTTTTGAGTCTCATTCGAAGGACTGTGAAGAGCCAGGAATTTTAGTTCCTTGAAAGCCACGCCGTTTCATCCAGACATACGATCCTGGGTTCTCCCCGGGATCGAACCCGGGCCCTATTGCGTGGTGGCCAGCAGTGTAACCACTAGGCCATGAGGCTCCTTAAATTCAGCTCCTGCAATTCAGTTGAGGGGAGATTGGGGGAGATTGGGGTATTTGTAGCCCCTACCTATGATATTGATTGATATCCTCATGCAATGCTGCAGCAGCTGGAGCTACAAATAAACAGGGGCTACAAATACCCCATTCTACCTTACATTTTGTTGGCATATCTCTGGACATTTATAACCATAAACTGCAATGAAAAAGACATCACCTAACTTAAACAACAGTGACATATAATCAGACATGTGCCTATATCATGTTGACACGACGGGTCTGTTCTCTTCAAAGGACAATTGTAATCCCATGAAGGTAAATGGTTACCTTGAAGTGAAAGTGTATTTGAATAGAATCGACTTCAGGATGAAGATTCTAACAACGATATCATTATTCTGCTTCCGGATCGATAGGTTTGTTGCACTAACTTCATGCAACATTATACCCCTGACTTAAAGCTAATTTCGCAGGAGCAATGCAGTGCCCTTAACGCGCCTCAGTCGGTCTCAAAGCATTAGTTGCATCGTCAATTCATACTCGATTTTCTTAACAGAACCCTATTACGGGCCCTATTGTCAGCATGTTCATTGTTTATTTATTTATTCGTATACATGCGGTACATTTACAATGAGGAGTGCAGGTGCAGGCAGCAAAGACTTTGGACAATGTGCGAGGTATACTAACTAAAATTAAGTTACAGACTACGATATCATCTGCCACATCTAAAGAATACGCATGCAGTTTATTTATTGGCCGGGTCTATTTGGCAAGCCGCTCGCCGAACAGGCATCTTTTTTGTCCTGTTTGGAGAGCCGCTTGCCAAACAGCACTAAAAAGCCACCCTGTTCGGCCAGCCGGGCTTGCCAAACAGGTAAAAATCTACCCTGTTTGGCAAGCTGGAGACTTTACTTTAACATTAATGAGTTCGGCTCTCCATTCAGGACAAGAAAAAGTCGCTGTTTGGTAAGCCGGGCTTGCCAAGTAGTCACTTCCTTATTTATCATTGCATTGATAACCTTTAAGGAGAAGAATGAGAAGTCCCTTGAGTCTCTTTTAGCGTCATTATGTCACTTACTACATCTGCAGTTAGACCACCGAATCTATCTAGCTAACTGATTTGCGCCGGACTTTTAAACAGGAAAGGAGAAGATTCATTTTTACCGCCCGAGAAAATGAAAAAAGTAGGCTGAATCGCTGGCCGTGAGAAATCCCATTTAGGCATGTCGTGATGCAGTGGTGAACTGGTCGCGATGCAGTGGTAAATGGAGTGATATCACGTTCATAGATTCCGTGCATTCATGAAACCGTATTCTAATCTTCCTTTCTAGGTAAAACTCTTGTCCACGAATGGGGCCATTTCCGCTGGGGTTTGTTTGACGAATACCCTACTTCAACCCACTACTATATTGAAGACGGAGAGTACCACGAAACTCAGTAAGTTGATCATGACATCGCGCTTCTCAAGTTCATGCTCCAAATACATACAAGTGCCTGTACACCAATGGCCCATGCCGTTAGTAAAAAATTCGAAAATTGTAGATGAATTTGAAAATCTCCAAATGCGTAAATATGTATCTATATACTGATTAGAAACTTCAACATTGCCGTTGACAGATATACAATATACTCTAAGTTTCAGCAACAACGTCGCATTCACATTAACTGCGCAACGGAATTGTATAAAATTGTATTTCTTTCTTACTGGCCCACCATCAAATACGAAAGGCGTACAACTTTAAGAACATATTGTTGTGGTTTGCAACCGAAGCTGGATGATTCGAGCATGTTTACGAACTCAGTGTAGACAGTTAACTGGAGTAATTCAAATTGATTTGCCTGTTCTTGGCCCTATGTGTCCCGGGTTGTTTGTGTCCCAAAGTGTTGGCGAGGGTTAACGTGAGCAGCGCAGTTCTTATGCAAGTATCAATTCGTGTCTTGTACCCCCCCTCCTCAAGGGTACGACACCTTATCACCCTATAACGACATCTTAATGCTCAAGCATCACCCTTTTTTCACCAAGGCTACTTTTTCTTTCGTCAAGACATCACCATCAACAATATATCAGTTGTCACCATCATATAAAGTAACCGGACTAATTTTACTGGGTAAGGCTGTATGTTCGACAAGACATCGACACATTAGCATCCTTATTCTTTCCAGCTTCGCCAAATTTTCACTGAAGGAAATATAAACACTACTCAAGCATCGGCAAAGATTAGTGGTGATAGCTCAACTACCCTTGAGGAGGGGGGTACAAGAAACGAATTGATACTTGCATTAGAGTTAACAATTTTGGCTGTTCAAAATTACCCATTGAATGGGATGACGCCAGCGGAGATACATGCAAACAAGGACATGGACCTTTCGATTTTGGTCGAGGCCCCCTTAATTAAGTATTCGCGACCACTAATTTAACTTTCATTAACCACATAATTCGGCAGATGTCCCGGCAGCATTCCCGGTCAGCAGAGGGACAAGGTGACGAAAGGAATTTGCAAGATTGGGCAGACAGGTCTTCCGGACAAGAATTGCCGCTTCGAACCGGATTTGAATCAAAATGTCACTACGGCGTCATACATGTACTTGCCGTTTATAGAGAAAGTAAGTATGGGAGGAGAAGGAGGTCAATGTCTCGAGGTGGTGGAGAGGCCAGTTCTCATTTAGATTTTCAGCATTTACATACTTCCACCCTGGGCTTCTATCCGTGGCGCTTACCATGACATAGAGTCGAGGATCACCAAACAAGATACTGTGCAGGCTCGCCTGCTGGTAGCCTGCGATAATATTTGTGGATGCATCTATGTACAATAATGGGATTGTCACCAGTTCCTACGCAGTGAACGGCAAAAATCTCACCACCCTAGAAATATCAGTTAATCGTCTCATCAACATATGATTTTTCTAATGTGTTTCTTCCAAAGCTAGCTCGTATAGATGCAAACATTAGTATATATTGAATATAAATCAGGCCTATGGTTTGCATTGAATATATTTACGAAATCCCGTGCGTCTGAGGTTGCTCACACCGTTTTAATTTGTAAATAATAATAAAGTTAATAAAGTTAAATTTATAAAGCGCTGTTTCCATTTGAAAATGTTCAAAAGCGCTCCCCACTATAGTTGACAGTCATTAGAAATGTTTTCTGAAAAGCTCAGTTTTTAGAGCCTTCCTGAACTTGTTCAGAGTGTCCTCCTGGCGTAGGCATTGGCCGAGAGAGTTCCAAGCCAATGCGGCCGCTGAGCTGAAAGCTCTCCCGCCAAAACTCGAGCTTTGGAACCGTGGGGTGACGAGAAGGTTCTTGCCCGCAAGTGCACGCTTTAAAACGTAAAACGTTTGTGTATTACCTTCCCAAAGACCTTGACCTTGAAGAAATGTATTGTTATGCTCAAACGATAGCCGACACAAGGACACATACGAATGGGCTCATAAATTGTGTATTTCCAAAATTGTGTATTTTACAAAAAAATGACGCTGTTTACGACTCGTTGCCATGGTAACGGCCATAACTGCTGTCAGGCGTAATTGCCGCATTGCAGACAATCTTTGTCGTGTTCCCAAAGCAATTCTCTATCGATCTTGGCCGCTCGGCAAATTTCATACCAAATTTCCACGGAATTCCATTGGTCGATTTGGCCGTGACGAATATCGTCGATAGACCCAAGAACCACTCTCTGTTTAACTGCAGTGTTTTGGTGATTATGCATGCACTGATTTGTGTATTTTAGATTGACGATTTCTGTGATGATGGTACCCTCGGGGATGACAGTATTGTACACAATAAGAAGGCTCCAAATGAACAGAATTCAAAATGCAATGGCAAGAGCGCTTGGGAGGTGATGCGGCAGAGCGTCGACTTCAAAAACAGTATGTATCTCAACTCTATCGCCGTTGCCATTGTTTTATCGGGTGGCAAATAGCATTTTCGAGAGAACGTGTTTGCTTTATCAAAATTTTGTTTTTATTCATTAGAAAATTTACAAGAGTTTTCTCAAATTTCCGCATGGCGGAAATGGACTTTGCGACGTCGTTTTATCGATCTTTAGGGATGTAGTTTTGCAAGGTGATTCAATCGTGTTGTCTTAGGCGATATCACTGAATGAGTTTGGCGAAATTCAAATCATTGTCGTGCTTGTACGAAAATACATCACCTTATATCGAGGTTCGATTGCTTGCCAACCAGAGAGTGACAAAGTTCTCCGATCCAGTCAGCTTAGAGAAGCTTTTGAACCTTTGGGGTTCGGCTTTGAGGTTGAATTTAGCCCATAAACCAACCGACACGAAACAGTCAGATACTGTAAAACAGTTTTGCCTGTAGAATATTTTAATTAATTTCGCGAATAGGTCGCGCATGCTCACAAAATATTTTTTAGCCAGAATTCTATGTCATTGCCATGTTTCGTAGACAATATAAGGTAGGCCTTGGATGTGTCGGTGTCCACTTCGTGGTAATACCAGAGTCTGGTAATACCCTGCGACATTTGCACGAATCATGATAAGGAGTACAGTTAACAACAATTACAGTAACTGTACACCAACTTCGACATACATGTAAATCGGTCAGAGAAACACATTCAAAAACGAATACTCATCAATGTAGTATGTAACATTTTTGCTATTTCAGACAATAATCCTACAAATGCTAGAAGGGGGTTGAACACCAACCCTAGCTTCAGACTAATTCAGGCTGGTAACTTTACGAAGGTCGTTCTTTTGTTTGATGTATCAGGAAGTATGGCGGTAAGTATTGTGCAAGGCTAGTAATAGACATGGCTAAACCGGGGAAAACTGTGTTTAATCTTGTCAGGGTGTTCTCGGTACAGTGAGTTTGTCAGTTGTACTGATCCTATAACTCTGAATCGACACTATTATGCTAAATCAACATGCAGCGATGGGGAAAATTGATACACGCACCAATGGTATAATACAGATAACGTGCGAGCATGCGTGCATTTGAATGATTTTGGCTGACTGTTGGCGGCAGAAATAGGAAATAGATGTAATTGTACCAACAGTGTGAAAGTACGGCGCGACCTATCAATATCTGAATGCATACCCAATTAATGCAAGATTCAAATGAGCCATGCTCATTTCAAATTTGGGTGCAGATGCGTCGTCGGCGTAAAGAGTGATCATTAGGCAGGTTTTGCAACCTTACATTTTACCTTTACGATTACGATTTGACGCCATCCTGACGCGAAATTTCCTGCCGACATAGGACTTGACGCAATGACGTCATCGACTCTCGTATTAAAGCTTCCCGTACAGCTGAAAATTCTTTGATCTATCACTCAAGTTTGACTACCGCTAAATTATATATGCGCCATGCTTTCTTGAAATTATAGGACCCTACAGGTAATATACTCATATAAGTAAGAATACGTTTCCAATTGAATCCATTGATCACAAGGTATAAGGCTGGGCTTTTACTAAATCATAATTTCACTTACGAGCAGCAAGCGATTTATGCGTAAAAGTATCCCGCAGAGGCTCATAGAAAATGTAATCGTTAACGGAAAACGTTAGCTTGCGAAACCTCGCTATTGTGGGTTTAAAGCATAGTTGTTTCCAGGGAACGCCCATAATAATGATGCAGCAAGCAGCAAACAACTTCATTCAGAATATTATCAAGAACGGCAGTTACGTTGGCATCGTGATATTTTCAAATACAGCAAGGACCAGTCTGGAGATGACTAGGATACAGAGTCGGGCAGACAAACTGAAGGTGGCAAGTTACATTCCAAAAACGACGAATGGAGGAACAGCAATTGGAACTGGAATGCAACATGCTATGAATGTAAGTAAATAACGAGCAACTGACTTTCTATTCGGTTCTGTCGTCAATGGAAGACGTCGGTGCAAAAACTACAAGCGTCTTCTGTGATGGGTGACGCTGAAAGTTTTCCTCAAAAATCCTTTTCTCAATGGGAACGTTAATTTTTTGCATTTAGTCTCATTAATTACCCAGGATTTTTGATCGAAAAATGAACACACTTTACATGTATATAACATAGACTTCTTCACTATATCTGCTACATGTAAAGTATATTTGTAAATGTTATGTCCGTATCGTCTGGGGCCCTGGAGGACAAACTGCTGGTTGGATTCCTTTGAAGTTTCTTTTTATTGATTCTGCGCCACAAAACCAATTGGTGTTTTGTAGTTTTAGAATTCCCAGTGCAGAAATAAAGCATTTTCTTCAACGAAGTCCAATTGTCTTTTTGTGGGGTACCTGGATTGGCCATATTTTGTTTCTGGATAGTTTTGATTCATTCTTGGCACATGTGTAGATGGACACAAACATATAACAATCTGAACATTTTGTCAAGATTAGTCGAGAAATAAACCGTACAGAGCTGAAAATGTCTGAATTCAGTGCACTACGTCACTGTACACAAATGCATGCAAAACAAATCGTTACCCTGGTTACTAAAATGAAAAGATCCTGCTTGGTTTTGAGGTGGCGACCAATAAAAACCAATTTCAAAAGAAATCCGACTTGTAGTTAGCCCTCCAGAGCACCAAACGATCCGGGCATCACATTTACGATTGGACTATGAATGTTATAGTCCTTTTGGGCCGCTGTGCAAAATCTCCTGGGCCAATTTTCAAAGTTTGGTTTTTCTTCAATCTAATTTTGGGACCCAATGAAATTACCAGGTAAGACACCTTCCAAATCAAGTACACAAATTATTTCTAAATAGTGGCGGCTTTTTTCTGATAGTTTTGAACGAAACTTGGCACATTCGAAGATGTACATGAAAAACAAATTATAACCTGAATACTTCATCAATGTTCATCTAAAAGAATGCAGTACAGAAGAGACAATGTCAGAATCAATGCACTATGTCACTGCACGTGAGTACATACATTATCTACAACGATTTGTTTTCGTATAAACCATGCTTACTGAAATATGTAAACCATTTCGGGTCCCAAAAAAGTAATTCTAAGAATCGGCAAATTAGTTTTTGCACAGTGGCCTAAATGGACAGGGCATTTACTTTGGGGATACCTATTAAGTACTTCTTGCATAAAAATCTTGGATTTCACACAAATGCAATGTCTCATTTTGCCTTTATTCTGAATCCCAGTGGTTTTGTCGTCTTCGTTAGCAAATGCTCAGCCTAGCGTAAGCTATGATTCGTTTCTGGTGCTGGCCCATATTTTTCCAAAGGTCTTCAATTTTTTTCTCTGGACGGAAAAGCTGTCCAGTGGATAAAAAATCTCGGAACAAGTTCGCCTACCGCTGGTAGGTCCCACACTTGTACGAGTCTGCATGAATCAGGCAAGACCAAGCTCTTTCGGCGATACCTTACCACGCAAGTCCATCTCCTAGATCTTGCCAAGGGGACATGACGCTGGTACTTGTAGTAATGTGCAAAAGTCGTCAAATACATTACTACCGGTATTTTCATTATGTCATCGACAATATATTATTGAACCAGTAGCTTTAAATTTCAAATTTCAAAGTATACCAGGACCGTGGCTTATGACAACCGATTCTCTTGCAGGTTCTAACATCGACATCTGCTGGTAGAGCTTGGGCTAAGGGTGCTAGTGTCATCCTAATGACTGATGGCCAGAATACTGCTGGTGTAAACCCATTGTCTATGGTCCCCGTGGCCATGGAATTGGGAGTAACCTTCCATACCATCGGATACAGTAAAGCATCTGATCCAGTCCTCGTAGAAATAGCCAAAAGTACGGGCGGGCAGCCCTTCTTCTCTACGAGCAGTGCCACATCAGCAGATCTCTTCACTGCAATGTCTTCAATTGCTGACATCACAAGCAGAGAATCCACGTGGACAGCCAGTTCTTCGGTGTCGGTAAGCGACACTTTACCATAATTATTTGCCGTCTCCCGCTAAAAAGTAGCATGATTGAGTCCACGACCAAGAACAACTAAGTACGATGTTTTGCTGATCGAAATTTCAACGGCATAATCAATGATACTCTTTTTGCAAACGAGGGATTTAGCGGCCTTCAGTTCTCATAGCAACGTGAAGACAATAATGCTTTGAAATATATTGTGGATTCACAAGTTACGCTCAAGCGACCACCTTCTCAAATCTACACGGATTTAATTTTTGCTGCACTTGATGATGTTTTAAAATCACATCGTTTCAGAATGGTAATTTTAAAAGCTTCATGTGGCGCTCACCCCGCCACGCCGAATAGAAAATCCTCAGGTACAGGCCCTGATTCTGAAAAAACAGTAGGGATGACGTTGCGATCTTAGAACTTGTGTGCCAGGATGTGCCACCCATTGACAGATTAGAGAATGTGAAATCATCCCTATCAGAATTTGCCTTCATTATTCAGAGACGTCAGATCATTTTTTAGGTGGCGAGTGTTGCAAACAATGTGGAAAAGACGAAGGGACTGCAAGGTAACTTTGCTATTGACTTCACTATTGGCAAGGACACGACCATCACATTCAACTACTTGTCTAAAAGTGCTGTGGTCGAGGCTCGTATTGAGGCACCCGATGGGTCTGTCATCGACAAGAGCGACATCGCAAATTATCGAGAGGACAGGGATAATCAGATCATTCAGATTGACATTCCTGGAACTGCATTGGTAAGCTTGGCAAGTTTGCTTTGTGGAAAATATCACGCAGGTCTGTCTAATGACCTCCTACAATATATTGCTAGTCACAGCTACATTCAAAATTCGGTATTAGAAAATTTTTACATAATCGTATAGGCCATTTTAGAGGCCAGTTGCTGGAACTGCAGCTCTCTGTTATCTTTCAAGGGACAACTGAAACATTTGCTTTTTAAAGAGGCCTATCAAGCGCTTTGAGCGGCCAGTTAATGGTTGGATACTGCGCTATATAAGACTCGTATTATTATATTATATATGTAGCTAAAGAATCAGCCAGGCGTATATACGACCTGCCTGACGTACATGCATACACAAAAATTATTAGCACAAAACTTTCGCTTGGAATGCATGCAGGAATGATAAAAGGTTTCTTAGATATTGACGACCCAGGTGACGCCCATGGCACAGGCTTGCATCGTCATCCTAATGATAGTGCCAGTGGTTGAACTTTACAAGTATCAGCTTTAAAATAACATTTCCACTTCAGAAAGGTAAATGGGAATACACAGTAAACTCAAACCTTAACACGCCTTGCTTGGTTAACGTACTCTCGAAGCCAATTAGCGTAGGGGAGGATACGGGCCCAATCATTGTTAATTCTTGGTTCGGAGGCGACAACAATACCCTAGCATCTGGTCCAGCCGCACAAACGTCTATATTTGCTCAGGTTGGTACACATAGTAGCCTTTTTGTTTGAAACAAACACAGAATGAAACTTTTTCTCATTTTAGTAAATTTACCTTCGTGATCATCATTATCATCATACCATATTACATCATTAAGATCGTGTTAAGCTTTAAGTAGTCCTCTTGGAAAGTGTGAGTGCATTGCCAAAAGTAGAGCTGTCCGTTAGGACCGTTATATATATCTGATCAAGAAATAGTCGTTTTCTCTCTCAGACCCTCCATTTAATCAACTGGTATATCGGGAGGGGGGGGGGCACGGGTCACATGAGGCTGGCCTCCGCGAATCCTCCACCACGTTATGTCATCTTTTTTGAGCTACCTTGGTTAGGCTTCCTCGTCGTCCCATGGTTTGCTCAACTCTTTAGCGGTCCCAGGGAATCCTCCTCCAATTATAAGGCGGGAAGAGCGTTTTCACATGCCTCTTGGGCTTTTTTAGGCACCAATTTGGTTTATTGGTTTTTTTCTCACTTGGTGGGGTATTTACTGCCCTGGCAAACTCACCAGGAACAACTTCAGAGACACCAGGTACGCCGAGCGAAGACACAGAGTACAAGACGCTTCGGTTTTACGTCCCTCATTTGAAGAAAGAAACAATTGAAAGGGTTGAGTGTCTTGCTCAAGATCACAAAGACGAAACAGCTGTAATTCTTCTGAGAGAACCCACGACCTCCATATTATTAGCCCGGGTATGGCAAGCCAAAGCGGAATTTATTCAAGACTTTAGAATTACTATTCAAGAAGTTAAATATAAGTTCAAGAAGGAAATATATGTTCAAGACTAAAATTTGTTCAACCTTGAATCAAATGTTTTCAACCTTGAATAAGATATGTTCAACCTTGAATCAAATATGTTCAACCTTGAATAAAATATGTCCAACCTTGAACAAAATATATTCAACCTTGCATAAAATATGTCCAACCTTGAACAAAATATATTCAACCTTGCATAAAATATGTCCAACCTTGAACAAAATATATTCAACCTTGAACAAAATATATTCAAGACTCACGTGACCATATTCAAGACTCACGTGACCATATTCAAGACGCACGTGACCACAAAATTGATGACGTAGTTGCTCATGTTTTGATGCTTTACGGACTTTCCCGAACCCGCGTCCGGACTTTCCCGAACCCATGGTACTTGTGTTGCGTTTCGGAGCTCGAATTGTTCGCACGAGGTTTTGACACATGTTTGACAGGTGTTTAGGCTATACAGGCAATCAATCATGTCGTGAAACAGAACGCATCAGAAGTACCACAGATTCTACGTCATCAATTTTGTGGTCACGTGCGTCTTGAATATGGTCACGTGAGTCTTGAATATGGTCACGTGAGTCTTGAATATATTTTGTTCAAGGTTGAATATATTTTGTTCAAGGTTGGACATATTTTATGCAAGGTTGAATATATTTTGTTCAAGGTTGGACATATTTTATTCAAGGTTGAACATATTTGATTCAAGGTTGAACATATCTTATTCAAGGTTGAAAACATTTGATTCAAGGTTGAACATATTTTAGTCTTGAACATATATTTCCTTCTTGAACTTATATTTAACTTCAAGAATAGTAATTCTAAAGTCTTGAATAAATTCCGCTTTGGCTTGCCATACCCGGGGCTCGATCCATTATGGACCAAGGTGCAATAAAGGGAGGACTTTGGGGAAATCTGGATACCTTAGAAATACCGCGGCCAGTTCCTTACGACTAGATAATTTGTATGAAAGCTTTATTCGTCTCAATATGCTTATAAAAATGCATTCCGTCTTAGGTGTCCAGAGGTTACAGCACCGTCATTGGCTTAAATGTTACTGCAGCAATATCAGGTCGTACACGTGCCGGGCGGTTGCAAACAGTTCATGTGGGTCTACAAGACAAGGGCTTTGGTAAGTACTGCAAAGAGATGAAAATGTGTTAGACTAACATACAGGTTTATGTAAAATTTTCGAACTTTCGTTTACCAAAATGATTCCGTCATCAGCTGATGCGTTATTAGGCCCACAAGTCTGGCACAACCCTAGAGCCGTTTTATTCATATGCCTGTGAGCTGAAATGCCAGCTTTTCCTCTGAAACATTGCTTGCAAGATCCCTTACTGACACAGCCCCGGCAATGACTGAGGTCAGAGCCCCCATTTTCCCTTCCGAAACATGGGTGATATGAATAAAGACAAGTAAATGATTTTACTTCAGTTTTGTACAGAAAGGCCTAGTGTAAATGTACATGGGGTTTTCAGTAAAAGCAATTGCTAGTCTTTATTCATATCACCCAAGGCGGCAAATCCTCTTCAATTTTCTGCACTAGGCCTATACTCCAAAAGTGATCCAAATATGAGTGAGTACAGAGTCGCGATAATTACTTTCGAGGCATGGCCCGCAGAACCTATCGGACTATTGACGACACAATTGGGAGAGAGGACAGAGTCGACATGTTTCTCCACCTATACGTGTATAATTCAAATAATAGCATCCCGCGAAGTTACTATTTATAGCTCACAAGGTCATTTGCATAAGATATTGATGACGTTTTAGTCACGTGACAGTCGGACATCGACACTTATTTCTACGCATTTGAGCTTATTTCAAAGTCAATTATCTTTGACCCTGCATTGTTTGTAGCATGAATGATACCATAGAGTCAGAGAGAGAAATATTCAGAACAACTATGTAGTATTTCCAACACTCGGACATGTGCCAGATTGAATCTAACTGCCCTAGTTAGAAAGCCTGAATCCATTACGAAACCGCATGTTTGTCCGACATTGCCTGTAATTCAGCGATGGGGAAATAGAGGGCAGCAGCTGCAGTGACGACATCTTCGCGGAATGCTATTACCTACATAGTTTCCTTCAGCTATATTCATTTAGGCAGCGACAGTGCAAAGGTAAGCCTAGTCCTCCTTTAAATGAAACGTCTTATTCCTTGTCTGCAAACCTTTCAGGTATTGACCTTGAAGCCAGTGATGGCGTCTATTCAGTTGAGTTCGGAAGGTCCTTGCTTAATGCCGAGGGTCGCCACAGTGTCACCGTCCTAGTTGATAATCCTGAGAACACGGGGAAGATTGCCAAGTTCAGCAAGGCGTCTAGTGCACCCATCATAGGAACAGGTAGGAAAATGAATGTAAATCTGTTGAAAAAACACCTTGTAATCTGGCACATATATTTTCACATAATTTCACATGAAAATAAACTTGCCCTCGGAGAATTGCAAAGTGCATTAGGGGAATACAATGTAGGTCCCTTTAATCTTGGCTTTTCATACAACGTTGTACGTTGTACATCCTACTGTACATTTCCTTAGGATTAATGTCGCTCTGTACCCCTCATCGCGTTTGGCAAAGAGCAAGAGCCGTCTCTCAGCGTGAATGTTTCACGTGTCATCAAATGACTTCTCCAAGGGTTTAGCATGTAAGTCACAAAGCCTCTCAATTTTCTATAAAAGTACATCATTTTGACCAATTTTCTTTAACACCACACTCACAGATCTTCTTTCAAATAACACAAAATCTTTGAAAAATTCCCAGGATCCGATGAACCTGTGGCCACGTACCAAACAGTTGGGCCAATACAGCGCGTTGCGAGCGCTGGTGAACTGAGAGTCGAGCGCCCATCTTCCCCAACTCTAGTGGATGTCCTACCCCCACCAAGGATAAGAGACCTGCAACTTGTCTTCCTTGATACCGCAAAGGTCGAGGTGACTCTGAACTGGACTGCTGTTGGCGACGACGTCAGCCAAAGTGTCAGTAAGTGTTGTTGTTTGCCCTTTATGTTTACCAAACTGAATGCTAAGTTTACTTTCAGTCGCGAATACAACACTACAAATTACTAAAATGAAAGCAGGATAGTACGGTGGCTGGGAAAGGACATAGATTTTTTTTCTGGGTGGGACGTCTTATTCAATCGGGGGCGGGGGACGATTTTTTATCTCAAGGGGACGACTTAAAAAGACGGGGGACGACTTATTATCGTGGGGGCGACTTATTAAGTCGGGGGAACGACTTACGCCAAAAAAAGGAAATTGTTCAAGAAATGTTATCTTCTTGCATTTTGCCGTCTTTTTTATTTTCTCGGGGAGACGACTTATGGAAACGAGACTGGGCTCATTTAACTTTACCAAACGATTTCGGCGTAATCACCTTACATGTCAGGTATTAGCATGGAGTGTGGCTATTCCGCCAGTCATTTAATTTCGCCAGTCACCAGTCACGAGTCACCAGTCATTTTTTTAGTACGACTCTTTATATCATTTTGTCTCCATCGCGATGGAAATGACTTTTAATTTTTTTTACTCACCATGTATATAGTAATGTACCTCGTATCATGAGTTGAAGGCCCGCGAGGGTTATGAACAACTTCCAGAAATGATGACGACGACGACGACGAGTAAGCCCAGTCTCGTTTGCGTAAGTCGTCACCCCAACTTATACTAAGTCGTCCCCCCAGATAATACAAAAATGCAAGGAAAAATGCAAGGAAAAAAAAATCTTGAATTTTTTTTCTTTGTCCCCCTGACAAAACAAATCGATGTCCAAACCCAGCCACCGTAGGATAGTCCACGGTGATAGAGAGCAATCTTTTAATTTTTTCATCGATGAGCTGGCCGCCGAACTTTATCTTCAGTCAAGTGAATCTTCCTGTCAGGCAAATGTGACGTTACAGAGAGGAATACATGAACATTGCCTGTCTTGTTCGGACGACTGCACTGTTAACATCAGCCTTTGCCTAAACATTGAACGAAATACTGCATTGAATGTCAAACACTGCTTATTTTGCAGACACAACCTATGACCTCCGCATTGGAACCTTCGAAGAGATCAGTGAACGATTTGAGAACTGCTCTCGAATCCACTTGGAAGGAACCCCGAAGAATGCTGGTGAAGAAGAGAAGCATAAAATTAACATGGCAGACTACAACAAGAAAGCTACGTTCTTCTTAGCCATCCGTGCCATAGATGAAGTGGGAAACGAGGGCGATCCTTCAAACATCATCAGCATTTCTATGACTCTTCCAACCAAGTTTTCAAATGGCGATGAAATTGTAACCGAGTCTGAAACCAGTTCCACGAACCTTCCAGACAACATTTCGGATGCTATTGCAACCGAGTCTCCAAATTTGCTGATCGTACCTTTTGGTTTGGCTGCTCTTGAAACCATTCTCATTGTTGTGGTCATTGGCATTGTCTATCACATCAAGAAGAACAAAACATCTCCACCACATCGTATAGAATGTGTCTAGCAATCAACACACAGGTCAGGAAAAAACAGTCTCAAACTCATCGAAAGTTGTTATATGTAGGGTGTTATATGTAGGGCAGGGTTGAGAATTACCTTTTACCTAAAATACGGCTTTCAACGTTGGAGACCTTGCATTAGACATTAAAGATCAAATGCATCCATCCGTGTCATTCCGGATTCAAATGACAATAGATAAGACAGCCGATTCGCATGCGTTTTTATTTGTTATGGTGTATTAGCAAAGAAATGCTATTTCATATTGGTCGATCAGTACTCGTAGGATATAATATATTGGATTGCGTTGATGTTTTCAAGGCTAGCTTTTTCTAAAAATGATGTCTGGAGATTAACAAAAATAAAACATTACAAAGTTACGACTTTTAGGGACACCCGATATAATTATGTTTGTTCCCGCGCATTCTACCTTCGTCGCTTAGGCTTTATCTTTACCGGAAGTTCTGACAGCAAATTTACAGAAAACTTCTCTTATGCCATTCGACGTCGCCATGTAATCAATCCGCGTCACCACCGCATGACGATTGTGACGAGGTCGTGCAAGTGGTAGATTGAATCGGCCAAAATGATTCTCCTCAAAATAATCTTACATTTCGATATTTGTGCTCTCTTTTCTCCATTATATCGTTTTTATATTGTTCTACAGGGCACCCTGATTAAACAAACTTTAGGTCTTAGTAGAAGATGCCGGACGACATACCTGTTAAGAGCCTTGGGCATCCCAAATACATCGGACCTATTACTACAAAGACAATGTAACCTGTTTAGACGCATGGTGCGCGGTGAATCTACTTGCTCAAGCTTTTATCGGACCCTTCTGTCCAGATCTATTTTAACTGGTGCTGCCTGCCCCGGAACGTTGCTGGGGCGTATTCTAAAAGCAGGTGTTTCCCCAGTGGACATTTTATTTAACAGGGGTGGGGAGGAGAGAGCGGGAGAGCCCGCGCCCATGTCTGACGGAGTCGTGGACTCTCTTCGATCTCTCCTCCGCTCCCCTACTTACAATAATGGGGGCACTGAGTTGACCCTGACCAGGCTCTTACTGAAGAGTTTTTAAATTTCATTATATATCTTTTATGTATATGGCGCTGACCAGGCCTTTGCTCAAGTGATTTACTATAGTATGTACTGATAAGTTAAACTACTATACTGTCTTTGAATGTACTTGTATATTTCTTTTCCACAATTATGGGGGTGCAATAAATATTATTATTATTATTATTGTTGAATGAGCTGATAAACAATGTTTGTAGCTGATTTTATCGTTTGAATAACATTTTTCGAAAAAGCTTTTTGAATAGAAGTCAAGAGAAATCGTTTTTGGCGCCAATGGTGGATTTGCACTGGAGTTCAAGTCGATTCTCTTCAAGAATCGATTCGAAGATGCGAGTGTATTCTATGGTCATTTTTTTACTCGGCTTTGCAGCATATTGTAAAGATTGGATAACTTTGACTGTGCCATGGCTGCCTCTTGAGTAGGTGGATGAATTCTGTTATATAATAAGTAACTTTGATTTATATTTACCGATAAGTAATTGTGCGATTGTAAACTCTTGGTGGTCCTAAACGGAACTTGACATTTTCTCAACGAACCCAATCTACTCACACCCACACTTAGCATAAATAATGAAATCTTGATTAGGAGTTTTTTAGTGTTAAAGATAAGGCCGGTGTAATGTTTTTGAGTGTTTCTGTTTTTGAGTGTTTCCCCTCATTGTTTGGGAACGCTAGGAAAAATAGATTGACAAGTTTTTCTGTGTATCCCCCTATTGAAAAGTCGTGGTCTCTCTAGCTGCCTATTGTTTGGAAACACTGACACATGGGGAACAACCACAGATGTTACACCGGGTCTATTTGGCAAGCCGCTCGCCGAACAGGCATCTTCGCTCCAGAATTCAAATATTTGAGCCCGTTAGGACGGGCTCTGTATGAATCTCGACTCTCAGGAGACGTTTTGTAGTCATCCGATCTTAACTGACGGAGGAGTTACATTACAAATATTACACCTCCAAGTCTATTATAGTAGTGATGATGCAGTAACTGTAGTTTTTGTAATTCCTCTTCATGAAACAATTAAAGGTGTATAAATTCCCCTGACAGAGCACGCTCATTAAGTATTATTTATCAAGACATGTACTATGTATATATTAATACTAGAACTGGTAACAGTCTCTTGTGTACCACCGCCTTAACTGCTAGATGGAATCGCCTACTTTTTCGCATGCGCATGTAGATTTTACCCGTGAAGCCATTCAGCTTTGTCTCCAATCCATATTTTCAGCGCGAAATGTGGTTTTGTATGTTTTTTCGTATAAATAACTTGCCAGGTTAACAGGCTAAAGTGGCCAGGCTAAAGGGCGGTGATGCCATCTAAACCCGCCCCCCTCGGAACATGTCCTACTCGTGGTCTTTAAATTTCCAAATAAAAAGGTACATTCATAATGTAAAGTAACATGACTTTTATCGGTTCATTTCATCCGTCATTGTCTCTCCATTCATGACTTATACAATAGGGGTAGGGCTTACGATCAAATGTGACCCGTCCTAGCAAAACCAGGCACATGTCGCGCATAAGATGAGCCTAGATGACACCAGGAGATAATAGAAGAAATTGATGTCGTAAGATTTCGCAAAAGGCAGACAGTTGTGAAATGAACAAACAGTCTGTCTCAACCTGCCAAGCTCAGAGCAACATGCGCCAGGTTTTGCTGGAACGGGTCACAAATGTTATGCCTCAGAAAACAGAGCGGAAAGCCCAGTTCAAGCCAGTGAAGTAAACAACGCACCGCCAGATTCATACCCCGAATTAAACTAGCCCGTCACCCTAACAGTTCTCGCTTCGGATTATTGCATTATGACAATTAATTAGGCACATGGACAAACATTTGCTTGTACTCGGCATTTACCTACCTGCCCCTGTTTTTTTACATGGCCAACTGTACGTTGCCTTTCCCGTGCTATGATAAACAATAGCGTTTTCGTCAAAGTAGACGGCAGAAACACACATGCCCACCGAAAGGAAAAAAAATTTACCGCGAACGTTGTCTTCAAAGAAATACTGTAACCTTCATTCCGGGCCACCACATTACCACCGGCCTGGGTACACTGACTGGTAAGTGTGCTGCCTATAGTCGTAGCTCCGTGCGGAGCACGGGTATTTGCTAGTTACTATTAATATCTTTTAAACAAGCGAAGTCTCCTTTATCCTCGGATTCGGTCAAGTCTTCTTTATCTTAGGATTGAGCCAAGTCTCCTTTATCTTCGGATTAGGCCAAGTCTCCTTTATCCTCGGATTGGGCCAAGTCTCTTTTATCCTTGGATGGGGCCAAGTCTCCTTTAACCGCGGATGGGACAAAGGCTCCTTTATCCTCGGATGGGGCCAAGTCTCCTTTATCCTCGGATGGAGCCAAGTCTCCTTTATCCTCGGATGGGGCCAAGTCTCTTTTATCCTCGGATGGGGCCAAGTCTCCTTTATCCTCGGATGGGGCCAAGTCTCCTTTATCCTCGGATGGAGCCAAGTCTCTTTTATCCTCGGATGGGGCCAAGTCTCCTTTATCCTCGGATTGAGCCAAGTCTCCTTTATCTTCGGATTGGGTCAAGTCTCTTTTATCCTTGGATTGGGCCAAGTCTCCTTTAACCGCGGATGGGACAAAGGCTCCTTTATCCTCGGATGGAGCCAAGTATCCTTTATCCTCAGATGGAGCCAAGCCTCCTTCATCCTCGGATGGGGCCAAGTCTTAGTTATCCTCGGATGGGGCCAAGTCTTATTTATCCTCGGATGGGGCCAAGTCTCCTTTATCCTTGGATGGGGCCAAGTCTCCTTTAACCTTGGATGGTTCCTAACCATAACCGCTGAAGTCAAACCGAGGTTTTTTTCGCATCGTGCATTACACTATAAAGTGCGGTTCGTTCCTAATTGAGGTATTTTTTATTATCAAGCCCCAAAAGAACAGAACTTGATTTTTGTCCAAAAGAATGATTCCATCGCCGAGGGGAATCGCCGCGGTTTGCCGTTGCCGCGAATTGTCCAATGAGAGAAAACGAACACCGGAAGCAAACAGCCTCAAAACAAAACCGCTTATCAAAGGGACACTATAGGCAGCAGCTAGGCAGGCAAGAAAAAGTTACAAAAAGTCGCCAATAGGGGTCTCTCACATCTCACATTAGTCGTAATGATTCACGTTTGTACGAAGGATATATTGAGTGTTAAGTCTGACATGACCATGGGCCCTTTACTGTGTATACTGGTCATTCGAAGATGGTTAAATTAACTCCTCTCCTCCTGCCTATAGTCCTCCTTTAAGTGGAATTAGTCCTTAACACAACACGTTCGCAAAATAATTGAACAGCTTAGGAAAACTGTCAATATCAATCAATTATCGTGCAATCAATGTCACTGGCTGTTGACATCTTCATTAAACATCCAATTGTCAGAAACACATGTTCAAACACAATTAGTTAAAGCTTTATGCTTCATGGAAAACAATAAATTCCTAGGCTCGAAAAGGAAACGTCAAATGACAAATATCACCATCTGCCTGGTATTAATTATATCACTTGCTGGTAGCGTTTCCGTCATTGCCCTGCAATATTTACAGCTGGTCTGATCGTCACCGCACCAAGGTAAGATTTATTTATCACGCCATGCAAAGACCATGTCCGTTTATGTATAATGGACTTACTCCACGGAGGGAGGTTTTGGCAAAAGGACGCAGCAATTTGCAGCCTGCAGAATATTTTGTATTTAGAATTTCGACGAAACGACAAATTACCGTATATCAATCAGTCCGTATTTTTACTCCTTCAAGAATTCGCTTCAATAATTTAGCATATTGCTGTCACCTCTAAGCTTTGTGAGCAAATGCCATTAAGATTCCCTAAAATGAGTGAGACGACCGCAAAGGAAACTCTACCACACAAATGTGTCCATGCTCTGATATATGGTTTCCCTGTATATGCGTATATATGTATGTAGGGTGTTGCGATAAGGAGGTTTTTCCAAACCGTGATAGTGATTGTTTTGCGATGCAGGATTCAAGATGGTGAATGTGATGCTCGTCCTCACTGTTGCCGTTCTCGGGATGATGAGATGTGCAGCATCATACGGTACGTATATGCCGACAGCCTCTTTTATTCCCTACATTTGTACTGTTGTGCATAAAGTATCGATGCATGCACGCTGCTTTAAACTCTCTCAACAATTGAACTGCCAATAATAAACTTACCAACCAACGTTTGCCCCACGGTGCCGTCGGCGGAACATAAGGTCAAGATGTATCTGAAGTCGTTTATTCTAAAATAACATCTAGATTGATAATGAACCGCAGTTTAAAGTGTAAATGCACTATGCGCCTACGGGGCCACGTTTTGAATTCAGCGGTTATGGTTCGGCAACCATTACCGCTTGGGTTGGTGCAAAATATGGAAGAAGTCAAAAAGCATTTAAAACCACATAATTCGTTATAGAATTTGAGATGTTTTAGAATAGAAATTCATACCGAACTGGAGGTGTGTTGGCTCACCAAAACCGCGAAGGTAGAGCTGAAATGGAGACCGAAACCGAGACGTAAAATCTACCTTGTTACGTGACTACCAACATAGACTGCCATTTTTGATCCACCACTCCACGATTCATAGATTAGATCACGGGTGCGCGTGGATGTCAAAATCATAGCGATCGATCAGCCACAATAACTTGATACACACAATCGGGAAACAATAAACACATCACTTGTCTCATGTCCATGATTAAAGGCGGGTTGTCCTAGAGTTTTGTGGGTAATGAGCGGTCACCATAGATTTGTCGCTTCAGATATCATCACGCACCTGTAAATGTGCAAAACCCGGGACATTACGTTTTAATGGCAGTCAGTACGGGCAAAGACAATATCATTCATTCGGCTTGGATACTGCGCTTGCCACGTTTGCAATATTCCTACCGGCTGCTGCAGCATAGATCGACGTCAGGGCTCATTTTGCGTAACAAAAGAAGCAACCGTTTTTGTATAATAATAATAATAATAATACGAGTCTTATATAGCGCAGTATCCAACCATTAACTGGCCGCTCAAAGCGCTTGATAGGCCTCTTTAAAAAGCAAATGTTTAAGTTGTCCCTTGAAAGATAACAGAGAGCTGCAGTTCCTAACAGTTGAAGGAAGTTTGTTCCACAGCTGAGGGGCTCCAATTGAAAATGCTCTACCACCGACTGACATGACATTGGCCTTTGGGATAGACAGAAGAACGGCCGATGAAGAGCGCAGAGTTCGAGAAACGGTATGAACGGAGAGAAGTTCTGAAAGGTATTGGGGAGCAAGTTGGTGAAAACACTTGTAAGTTAGAAGGAGAACCTTGTACTTGATGCGCTGTTGCACAGGAAGCCAATGTAGAGACCTGAGTACTGGGGAAATGGAAGATCGTTTCTTGGTCTTGGTAATTAGGCGAGCGGCAGAGTTTTGTAACTTCTGTAGGGGTATAATTGTTGAATTGGGACAACCAAGGAAAAGGGAATTACAGAAATCCAGGCGAGATATTACAAGAGCCTGGACATATAACCTGGTGGTATTTGGAGTTAGATATTTTCTGATTTTCCCGATGTTACGAATGTGAAAATTGGTGGCCCGTACACAGGTGTTAATGTGTTCTTTGAAATTGAAATCACGGTCCAAGATCACACCCAAATCTCTTGCAGAAACAGAAGAATATACATTTTCATCAATGTATTGTATCATTATTCACCGTGATCCTCCAACTGTGTTCGAGAGGATTCTTTTACCACGAAGGCATTTGCGAGGCTTCTGTGGGCATGAAAGCGCCGAGTATTTTACTTGACGTGTGTCTTGAAACTTAATCCTTCGTATACTTAGTTTCAGTCAAGAAGATACATGCATTACGTCTTCTCAATAACAACGTTCTTGAACCAATTTTGGCGAGATTTCAGTCCCTAAGGGTTGTATTCAGTCTCCTCAACTCGTCCGTTAACCTTCTTGGGCGTAGTTTCATTCCGTCTCCTCACATAAACTCGTTCATGCAACTTCCAGAATTTGCCCCGAGCAGCGGCTGCATGGTTCTGTACAAGAACGAACACGCCCATGGAGCTAGCTGGGTGCAGAAGAGTAACGGTGATTGGTACACGTGGACCTCTGCCGAATGCCGGGATTGGTGCGCAAGCAATGCAGACTGTCTAGCGGTCGATTTCGTCGGCCAGGAAAAGACGTGTCTCGTGCACAAACAGAAGTTCACTCGCATTCCAGTCACGAGCGCGTCGACTGGCAAAACCGAACCCGAGACTGTGTCCCAGTACGCAAAGGAGTGTGGCAATACGGGAGGATATGTCGCTGGTGAGTACCCTTATCTTTCATTGATGTTCTTCACTGTATTAAAAGAAAAATAATACTACCTTCCCCTGCAATGCCTTTCTTCTGGTTACCTGCAAGAGTAAGAGTGACAACTGATGTTGCGTACTTTCAGGCCCCGAGAAGACCCGAGTTCTGTTCCTGGACTTGATCCTCACACTGGATGCCTCCTCAGCGACCGGATCATCTGGCTTCGTCAAGGCACAGCAATTCATCATCATGCTCCTTCAGGTAAATACAAGTAGTCCACTTACTCGCGGTCCGTATTCTAAGCTTAAAACTCTTTTTCGCAATTTTGTTAATTCATAACCTCTCACGTTGACTACTTTTGCTCAAATCATGAATTCCCCAAATTGCCGAGCACCTTATCAGGCCTTCCAGTGTGCCGTGCTTGCCTGTCCTGGGAAAGGCAAATTCATTTAATCAAGTTAGAAAAACTGGGTTGCTGGGTTTTTCAACGAAATATTGTTGCATGTGTTTATCAGGTGATAAGATTCTTCAAGCATGATATGCCTCAAAAAACAGAAAAGTGTCCTGCTGATTTGTCCTTCGGAAAGAGGACACATTGTACCCACTGGTTAATAACCTCAAAATTTAGAGCATCTGATTATTGTCCATGTTACCAGATGGACACAGTTGATATTTCTGAAAATTAATCAACGAACGTACATTTTGGATGGTTTTCTTGTGAGGCAGCCATTCTCCTAGGTCTCAAGCCATGGGAGAATGGCTGTGTCATTCTGATATAGACGATATGTCATATAGTCATATAGACGATATGTCACCATATGCAGTCTGCTCAGTAAGATGAAAGGCCTATGCGATGCTTGGAAATCTGAGGAATTCATTATCCAGGGCGCTGTCTAAAGGAAAAACGGTCTGGCAGCTTTGAGTAATCAACCCAGCCCATCCATTTACCTGTTTTAATGAAAGTTCGACCAACTCGATAAGTCATGATTAAACGATATTCTTCAAATCCGACTATTTGTACCACGAGCGTATTGGCCAAACCAAATAAAATCTCCTAATAATGCATCCGCGAGTTTAATTGTTGGTTTTCACTATATGAAATCATCTAACCACTCCTTAAAGGACCATTGGCACTATCAAGGGCAATATTACCCCGCTGTCGGCTGCCCAGTCACCTCCTATTCTACATAAGTAGTTTCCATCAACAAATTGCACAAAAAAGGAAAAATTCAAAATATGACTGAATAGCATTCCGCGACGTTACTATTTATAGCTCACAAGGTCATTTGAATAAGATATTGATGACGTTTTAGTCACGTGACAGTCAGACATCGACACTTATTTCTACGCATTTGAGCTTATTTCAAAGTCAATTATCTTTGACCCTGCATTGTTTTTAGCATGAATGATACCATAGAGTCAGAGAGAGAAATATTCAGAACAATTATGTAGTATTTCCAACACTCGGACATGTGCCAGATTGAATCTAACTGCCCTAGTTAGAAAGCCTAAATCCATTACGAAACCGCATGTTTGTCCGACATTGCCTGTAATTCAGCGATGGGGAAATAGAGGGCAGCAGCTGCAGTGACGTTAATTATTCTACTATGAAATAGGAAAACGATTTCACACACTTTGTACGAATAATATTGTATACGAACCTCTATTTCTGATGATCTATTCAACTTCTCTATCGTTCTACAGACATACAAGCTTGGCGGTGAGAGTCTCCGACTGAAGGTGGTTTACTCCCGAGGCGCAAGTATCCAGGTCTTTACCTTCGACCGCGATGCGGAGACCCAGGCCTACATCTCAGAGATACAAGGCTGCTCATATTCCGGGGCGAACCTCAACATTGATCTGATCTTCCAAAGGATTAACTCGTTCTACCTTAGCTTCCAACGATCTGGTGCCGGAAGGTATGGTTTGACAAGTCTCGCGAAACGCTTTGACAAGTCTTGCTAAACGCTTTGACAATAGTGATGGGTTCCCCTGAATCATTGCTCAAATGTTAAAAAGTACTCATTGCGATAAATTGTCATGAATGTTATCATCGCTATTTTCGGAGCCCTAATTGATAGAATTGACATGAGCGGTAGCATTATTACGCATGTATGAACCTCAAATATAGAAAACAGGGCTGGTTTCAAAAATAACAAAAGCTTGTTCCTGGCAATTATTGAAGGACAGTTGTTAGCAACTCTATTTTAAATGAGAATTAATTATGCATGCGCAACCATGTCTTTCCTCTTTCTTGAATTATTAATCCTAATTTCAAAATACACTGATGACATCTGGCAATATTTTCATTGAATAGCATTCCGCGACGTTACTATTTATAGCTCACAAGGTCATTTGAATAAGATATTGATGACGTTTTAGTCACGTGACAGTCGGACATCGACACTTATTTCTACGCATTTGAGCTTATTTCAAAGTCAGTTATCTTTGACCCTGCATTGTTTTTAGCATGAATGATACCATAGAGTCAGAGAGAGAAATATTCAGAACAATTATGTAGTATTTCCAACACTCGGACATGTGCCAGATTGAATCTAACTGCCCTGGTTAGAAAGCTTGAATCCATTACGAAACCGCATGTTTGTCCGACATTGCCTGTAATTCAGCGATGGAGAAATAGAGGGCAGCAGCTGCAGTGACGTCATCTTCGCGGAATGCCATTGCCAGTAAAAAATGCTATAGAAACTAAGACTAGTGATTTTTATATGAATGGACCATTTTTAAATTTTTTTTTAGTGCCGAAAAACAGTACGACAAAATCCTGACAGTTACTCCATCTTCAATGAATTGATAAGATAGAATTTATAGATACGCTTATTTCGATAATGAATATTTTCAACGGCAGATGGTAATTACTCGGAAGGAATGGTGTCACCATAATGTCAGTATATATTGTTTTCGCCAGGTGTTTCTTCCTAATGGGCGGCTTTAGTGTTGGGAGCGACTTGGAGATACAGACGAAGATCGCCCTCTATATGCAGACCATCAGTATTAACTTCCGATTCTACTATTTCGCGATTGGCTCTCAGACGAGCCTAACTTTCTGGCGGGATCTGGTGGATGAGGCCTATATCATCCAGCTTGGATCATTCGTCGGCATCACTTCGAGCTGGTTCCAGCAAAATATGAACACATTCACAGTTTATGGTAAGTCCGTTTTCTACTTGTGAATATTTATCTTGTTGTAGGCCTATTCATGATCTGTTTTAGAGATAGGAGAAGTGTTAGACATGTTCATGACCTACATCATGTCAAGAACGCATGCAAACAAGACTTGATAAAGACTAGTTTCTTTTTAATTTTTGATGCCAGGTGCGGTATTTTGTAATGTGTCTCCAAGACATCATCAATGAGGAACCGGCGTTAAGATAAATGCCAGTGGCGGCGCCACAATCGATCGTACCTTCTGACGCCATGACGCCATTTTCTGGTCTGTTGACGTCGCATGAGGTCAATCACGGGAAACCATTGCGTACATTTTTGCACAGGATTTCAACAACAGAAAACGTGCCCAATAACTGGCATCGCGCATATTTTCCGCAAAATTATCTTCAGAAACTGATAGCTCAATAGATTTAAAACAGGAAGATGCAAACGTCGCCAAAATCGGTCGAAAATAAGCGATCGTTTTCGGGCTCAGAAATAACATGATAATGCATTGGAAATGGAGAGTTTTGGTATGATCGATTGCAGCGCCACGCGGCGAATAAATCGCGCCGGTTCCTCATTACCAATGTTTTTGACAAAAGAAGGTGTATTTCAGAAATCTAACCAGAACCCAAATATATTCTCCCTGTGTCGCGATTGGTCACATTACTAAGCAGCAATGTCTTTATTTTCCTGCCGTTAGAAAATAATTGTTAACTGTTTGATAGATTTTACAATGCAGCTTTAGCATGCGTGTTTCCCTTTTTAGGTCTAAGGAGAAACACTAAGAAGGTGAATCTCCAACTCGTGCTGACCCTTGATGGCTCTGGAGCCACCGGGAAAGATGGCTACTACAAGACCTTATACATGATATTGACCCTTCTACGGACGTACACACTGGGCAATGGCAACCTCCAACTCTACGTTTGCGTCCATCGAAGCAATCAGGTCAGCGTCGTCCGGTTCACGTCAGAATCAGATCTCAGTTCCAACCTCGCCATTCTTTCCACTTCCGTCAGTTACCCAAGCGCCCCAAGCAACACCATCATTCTCCTGCAGAAGGTCCAATGGGTGGTCGAGACTTATTTTGCTACCACTCGGCCTAGGACGGTGTGGCTGTGCGGCGGGATGGCAGTGTCAAACCAAGAGCAAGTGAACCTCATCCTCTACCAGTTACAAGTGAGGCTGAAGGTTTATTTCTACTACTACGTCATGGGCGTCCAAACAGACACGACTTACTGGAGACAGGCACTAGGGAATACCTTCGTCAAGACGGACTTTGGCGTCACCTCCACGTTCGTGGATCGCATCATTACTACTGTCACTCAGACAGTCACCAATCTTTCAGGTAAAGACCACCTTCTATGCACCATGTTTTTGGAGCCCAGCATCTTTACTCATTTGCATCACCAGCCAGACAAATCAACATTGACTGAGGGCGAAGAAGCTGTTTAAACCTTCTCAACGAATCAACTCGTCAAAGAAATCTTAAATTTTCGACTTTACTATTACTATATAACCATACATCATACCGTTCCTTTGGATCGTTTTGATAACACGCGATCCCATCATTATTTCATTCCAGGACCAACCGTGACATCGGTCATCAGCAGTGTTAGTGGTAGGTACAGTATTCATCCAAAAATATAACAGGTCTCGTCATTTTTTTGATCACTTGGCCAGCAGACATTGTCAGAGGAGCAAGGGCATTAAGCTTTTGTTCCCCACGGTTTGACATGCTGTTTATAATTACTAGTATGTAATAAACTCATCGTTAAAGACCCAGGTTCAAATTGGTAACACAACGCTCTAGATCTCTCCCAGTATTTGTTCTAATTTATTTTAGGCCAGCATGCACTTACCTCTGTTCTAGTCCACTGAGTAAACTGATCCCTTTCTGAAGTCCATTCCTTGTCTCGGGTAAAACTTATACTTCGGTACCAAGTAATGACTCACTCAGGTAGCCTTCTCTCACCCACAAAGGTTCATCATCGGGAGGTTCGTCTTCTGGAGGTTCATCATCGGGAGGTTCGTCATCAGGAGGTTCGTCTTCAGGCGGTTCATCATCGGGAGGTTCGTCTTCAGGCGGTTCATCATCGGGAGGTTCATCATCGGGAGGTTCATCATCGGGAGGTTCGTCTTCAGGCGGTTCATCATCGGGAGGTTCGTCTTCTGGAGGTTCATCATCGGGAGGTTCGTCTTCAGGCGGTTCATCATCGGGAGGTTCATCATCGGGAGGTTCATCATCGGGAGGTTCGTCTTCAGGCGGTTCATCATCGGGAGGTTCGTCTTCAGGCGGTTCATCATCGGGAGGTTCGTCTTCAGGAGGTTCATCATCGGGAGGTTGGTCATCAGGAGGTTCATCATCGGGAGGTTCGTCTTCAGGAGGTTCATCATCGGGAGGTTCGTCTTCAGGCGGTTCATCATCAGGAGGTTCGTCTTCAGGAGGTTCATCATCGGGAGGTTCGTCTTCAGGCGGTTCATCATCGGGAGGTTCTTCATCCGGATCCATTCAGAGGGTGAACATTAAGAATGGGCCAAATACACGTAAGAATGATTTTTTATTGAAGACCGAGAAATAAGATATCATAAAAGACATAAGATTTCATTAGTTTGCAGAATTCGTGATTCGAGGTATAAATTTCAGAAACTTGACAGGTCATTTTCGATATGCAAGGGGATATGAAATTTCGAGGAAAACACGTCTGACACCGATGTTTTATATTACATTTTGTACAATGTACGTAATGGTATTCGTTTTTGTAATTTTGACCGCGCCACCTAGACTTACGTTTTGATCAAGCAGTGGTAGTCTGGTGCGGTGGACACAAATGACTCAGATGATGAATGATTAAGGTGCAACGCAACAGCTTGTTCGCAATTTTGGGCCAAAATTTGTCAATGAGGCGACGCTACCATTTGCTTTTCAAAACGTTTTTTCTATTGGACCCCATCTCGCTCCTCGAACTAGATGTCTAATTTGGGGTATGTGCTTTTCATATGTTTTTTTACTTGGTCTGTACCATTCAGAAACAAGAAGTACAAAATATTATCACCGCTTATAGATTTCGAGTAAAATTATCCTAAATGTGAAAAAAAGGAATTTCAGAAAAATTGTGCTAGTTTCAATTCGAAATGTGAGCATACAGGTGAAATACTTTCAAATTAGTTCATTTAACTTTTGAATTGATCGCAAAAAAGATACACGCCAGAATTGTTTTTCGATTTCAGTCCAAATAAAATACCCACGTCTAAAAATATGTTTCCCATAATTGATGGATGACGTGGTTCCCTCCAACCTTATACATATTCGTTAATATTTATAAGGTAAATCTGAATTGTTGCATGGATAATTCCAAATTCTGGTGACCACTTATTAAATCAGCCAATCAACACCTCGGATCTCCTGAATTATGCCCCGGCATAAAGCTGAATTAGGCCCTGCCATAAAGCTGAATTAGGCCCCGCCATAAAGCTGAAGTATGCATCGCCATAATTAGACCAATTAGAACTGGACATTTCCTTTTGTTAAAGGTATGACATACGTCGCAAAATCAAACTTCTGGGGTCCACAATTCACGGCTACGGAATAAACAAACATCACGATTTAAATTATGGTGGGGCATAATTCAGGAGATCCGAGGTACTGATTGGTTGATTTATCCCATGCAGTAATTCAGATTATGCCCACCCTTAATTTTTTAATTTTGTCCACTTCCGCCAGCCAGATTGGCGAGGATGACAGCTTACGACTAGCTAGAGCGTATCCTGCAGTCATTTGTGCTCTCGCCGGTCATCCATTTTGAACGTGATGATAACGTGTCATCAACATGTCACGTATCACCATCCATATCATACTTACTCTTCCAGTTATCATCAATGGACACCAGATTACTGGTAAGTCAATGAAATCGTTCTTTCATGTGACCATCTATGTCGAGAAACACTGCAGATCAGATCATGCCCCTGAATACTCCTGCGAGGCCTTTGAAACAGCACAGATTTTGCATTCGGCTACACATTCGCATTGATAGGTAAGCACGGTAACCAAGCCATAACAAAGGTAGACTTTCACAATGCGCATACTTAACCGGATGCAAAATCTTGAAAGTTTGGTTCGACTTTTGCCGACCGTGGTGTTGTTTCAAATTGGCCTCTAAGGGATAGAAGCAAAGTGCGAGCAGAACATTTCAATAAAGTCCTTAAATCCCGGCAATAGTCTTTGGTGTGGCCAAAAGTCAGGCAATAAACACATTGATAAATGTTTTCGTCTTGATCAAACCAGATACCATGTTGAAAGTACTTCTTAGTATCATCAAGTTTTACAGTTTTGGCGTCCTGTTCTTGACCAAGGGTTTTGTTGAATGAAATCTTTGGATGCAACGAGACGAGTGAAGTGGCAAAGCTCAGTCGCAGGCTTTGTAGCGTCAATTTTGATATTAACCAACACCCTGACTGTAAACTTGAAACTATACGAACCATTTCAATATTTTCGAATTACTGAAGGAATCACGATTTTATTTTGACTGAATATACTGTGACTCCAATCAAGAAATATTTGCTCTTATTTGCAAAATCCGCAAAAACGAAATGTCCCCAGAAATTTATGACAGTACATGTTTGTTTCAACCCGAGTTCCAATATAACTATTTCCTTTTTAAGTTCAAAATAATTTTTTTCAGTTCAGTTCATTGTCCACGGAGGATATCTGTACGTGTCTAAGAATATCAATCCAGAGGGAAGTTGTCCGCTTGGTACAATGGATGCGTCAACGCAGGGCTGGTGCCAAGGTGAGCAGATCGAACGATTCTTCTCCCGCATTTAGCGAAGGCAAGCAACAAATTGTGTCATCACAGGTTTGCGCTGATTTTTGATAGTGTGCATCAATGTATGACAAGCTAAATATGACGTTCGAGTAAGCGCTTTTTGAAATTGATCATTTTCAGGGAAAAGGGTACTGATATTTTTTTATTAGTTTTGTTATGCATATCACAATTTGTAGAGGCATTTGATGATGAATAACAAGCGATTCGGCTCGTTCTCTTTTGCAGTCACTAGTCTCCAGAGCTTCCAAAGTTGGAGTAAGTATACAATTTAGAGAATTTGGTAGAAAAGAATATCGTATGCTATATATACAATGTACAATCAACATATATTTTGTGACTTTGGACATACATGTATCGTATAGCAAGCTATTCGCCTATATATATATAGTCAATTTCATGATCTAACAGAGAAACACACACACATTAGCCTACTTCATGAGAAATTTGTAGAATTTCTGTTGAACCGGTTTTTTACCACACAGGCGAATATTTTCAGCCGGTTTTGGTCGTTTTAGGTTAACAGTCAATTCATTGACACACGGAGAGGAGATTTTTGCAAAATGATTGAGAAACCACAATTTCATTCAGCTTAAAATGGTGCATTTTTGTTTTGGTCGGAAAGACTTTAAACTGTTTTTTTCAACAGCCTTAAAACCTTTATTTCTACGAGTGTATAAAAGCTTATGAGGTCAAAAGATCCTCGAAAATATTTAAACGAGTAATTTAGATATTCTATTGACGATTACTAGGATATTGGATGAAATATTTAAAATATAACGTTCCGTTATTTCTTCCAGCTTTATCATTTCACCTGAACCTTCGTGAGTATGACTGGATGCCTTCATCAGGGGAAATTCAATTAACCTTCGCGAGGTTTGGTTTGATGCTGCCTTTGACGATGCGGCATGTTCCTTTCAAAGGCCAGGTGTTGGTCGCCATCGTGTGTCATGTGCCATGTTGTGGCTATAAAACCTAGCAAAAGCTACTAGAGCATCCATGTCATATAATATAGTTCTTACATTCAGTGCTGAAAACTACAAAAAACACAGTAATAGTCAGTCCCAACAAAATCTTGTAAATTAATTAAATCATTATGCTATTGGTCCCTAGCTTAAACGAAGGTGCCTGGTTCGATTTCTCGCAATATATTTTGGAGTGCACCTCGTGCATGTCTCTAGCGAAAGCGACAGATTTTCTTCTTCATCTTCTCAGCGTTCGATTTACTATTGATGGCTATACTACACAACCAGGCCTATGTCTCTTATAAACCGGGCTGTCGTCTCTTGTTCATCCCTTGATCCCCAGAACTTGGTCTCAAATAATGCACCGTGTGGCCAATCTCTCAGTATCCTAGAGTGAGCAGCTCTGGAGTACATGCTCTGGTGTCTGATCAGATGTGCCGCACTGGCACCTTCCGGACTTGGCCATGTTCATCCTCTTGGGGTTGGCCTTTAGTCTGCGATGGCCAGTCATTTGACGAAATATGGTGGTCGCCTCTTTTCTGTCCATATCTAAGAGAGTGCTGCATCTAAGGCCCCCCATTCTCTCTTGCCAGTTGGTCTTGTGGCCCTGCGACAGACCTAATTATAGAAGCTACGGACGGCTGAGATATATAAGTGACTTTCTTTCTTGCAGATTTCCCCGAAAGCATGCTTGGTGAGTAAAAAGAAATGATACTGAATTGGGTCATCTTCAGAAATCAGTAGTAATCTAATGATATGGTACATTTGTACACAATAGTTCGGTTGCTTTGAAAATATGGCACCTTTCGCACCGCTTTCGGCTGTGTGTGGAATGCAGATTCCTGACACACTGATTCCTAGAACCACCGATAGGCGGCAGCAAACACAACTAGTTTATGATGTCAGTTCAACCATGATTGAGGCGAGCTGGACTGCTATAAAATACGTGCAAGTAAAAATGAAAAGGTGGCATGGTAACTAGAGGTAACTTATGTTGATGAATGTGGCGGTCGAATGAGTGTTAACTTAGACATAAGTTGATTATGAGATATAAAAAATAGGTCAGGAGCCTTTACATGACGTCATGCTTGTTGAACTGAAATTAGATCAGGGTAATGACGGCATTATGCATAAATTAGCATTAAATTCTTCAGTGGGAGGCTCGTCGGGAGGTTCGTCATCGGGAGGTTCGTCTTCAGGAGGGTCGTCATCGGGTGGGTCGTCTTCAGGAGGGTCGTCATCGGGAGGTTCAGGTTCGTCATCAGGATCCAGTCAGACGATTACCATTCAGAGCGGAGGAAATACACGTAAGAATGATTTTTATTGAAGACCGAGAAATAAGATATCATAAAAGACATAAGATTTCATTAGTTTGCAGAATTTATGATTCAAGGTATGAATTTCAGAAACTTGACAGATCATTTTCGATTTGCCAGGGGAGATAAAATTTCGAGGAAAACACATCTGACACCGATTTTTTATATCACACCTTTAATTTTTTAAATTTTGTCCACTCCCGCAAGCCAGATTGGCGAGGATGACGGCTTACGACTAGCTAGAGCGTATCCTGCAGTCATTTGTGCTCTCGCCGGTCATCCATTTTGAACGTGATGATCACGTGTCATCAACATGTCACGTATCACCATCCATATCATACTTACTCTTCCAGTTATCATCAATGGACACCAGATTACTGGTAAGTCAAAGAAATCGTTCTTTCATGTGACCATCTATGTCGAGAAACACTGCAGATCAGATCATGCCCTTGAATACTCCTGTGAGGCCTTTGAAACAGCACAGATTTTGCATTCGGCTACACATTCGCATTGATAGGTAAGCACGGTAACTAAACCATAACAAAGGTAGACTTTCACAATGCGCATACTTAACCGGATGCAAACTCTTGAAAGTTTGGTTCGACTTTTGCCGACCGTGGTGTTGTTTCAAATTGGCCTCTAAGGGATGGAAGCAAAGTGTGAGCAGAACATTTCAATAAAGTCCTTAAATCCCTGCAATAGTCTTTGGTGTGGCCAAAAGTCAGGCATTAAACACATCGATAAATGTTTTCGTCTTGATCAAACAAGATACCATGTTGAAAGTACTTCTTAGTAACCTCAAATTTAACAGTTTTGGCGTCCTGTTCTTGACCAAGGGTTTTGTTGAATGAAATATTTGGATGCAACGAGACGAGTGAAGTAGCAAAGCTCAGTCGCAGGCTTTGTAGCGTCAATTTTAATATTAACCAACCCCCTAACTGTAAACTTGAAACTATTCGAACCATTTCAATATTTTCGAATTAGAGAAGGAATCACGATTTTATTTTGACTGAATATACTGTGTCTCCAATCAAGAAATATTTGCTCTTATTAGCAAAATCCGCAAAAACGAAATGTCCCCAGAAATTTATGACAGAACATGTTTATTTCAACCCGAGTTCCAATATAACTATTTCCTTTCTAAGTTCAAAATAATTTTTTTCAGTTCAGTTCATTGTCCACGGAGGATATCTGTTCGTGTCTAAGAATATCAATCCAGAGGGAAGTTGTCCGCTTGGTACAATGGATGCGACAACACAGGGCTGGTGCCAAGGTGAGCAGATTGAACGATTCTTTTCCCGCATTTAGCGAAGGCAAGCAACAAATTGTGTCATCACAGATTTGCGCAGATTTTTGATAGTGTGCATCAATGTGTGACAAGCTAAATATGACGTTCGAGCAAGCGCTTTTTGAAATTGATCATTTTCAGGGAAAAGGGTATTGATCTTTTGTATTAGTTTTGTTATGCATATCACAATTTGTAGAGGCATTTGATGATGAATAACAAGCGATTCGGCTCGTTCTCTTTTGCAGTCACGAGTCTTGAGAGCTTCCAAAGTTGGAGTGAGTATACAATTTAGAGAATTTGGTAGAAAAGAATATCGTATGCTATATATACAATGTACAATCAACATATATTTTGTTACTTTGAACATACATGTATCGTATAGCAAGCTATTCGCCTATATATATAGTCAATTTCATGATTTAACACAGAAACACACACACATTAGCCTACTTCATGAAAAATTTGTAGAATTTCTGTTGAACCGGTTGAGTTTTTTGCCAATTTCGAACCAAACATGTACTTCACATGTAACACAGGCGAATATTTACAGCCGGTTTGGGTCGTTTTAGGTTTACAGTCAATTCATTGACACACAGAGAGGAGATTTTTGCAAAATGATTGAGAAACCACAATTTCATTCAGCTTAAAATGGTGCATTTTTGTTTTGGTCGGAAAGACTTTAAACTGTTTTTTTCAACAGCCTTAAAACCTTTATTTCTACGAGTGTATAAAAGCTGATGAGGTCAAAAGATCCTCGAAAATATTTAAACGAGTAATTGAGATATTCTATTGACGATTACTGGGATATTGGATAACATATTCCGTTATTTCTTCCAGCTTTATCATTTCACCTGAACCTTCGTGAGTATAACTGGATGTCTTCATCAGGGAAAATTCAATTAACCTTCGCGAGGTTTGGTTTGATGCTGCCTTTGACGATGAGGAATGTTCCTTTCAAAGGCCAGGTGTTGGTCGCCATCGTGTGTCATGTGCCATGTTGTGGCCATATATAACCTAGCAAAAACTACTAGAGCATCCATGTCATATAATATAGTTCTTACATTGAGTGCTGAAATCTACAAAAAACACGGTAATAGTCAGTCCCAACAAAATCTTGTAAATTAATTAGATCATTATGCTATCGGTCCCTAGCTTAACCGAAGGTGCCTGGTTCGATTTCTCGCAATATATTTTGGAGTGCACCGTGTGCATGTCTCTAGCGAAAGCGACAGATTTTCTTCTTCATCTTCTAAGAGTTCGATTTACTATTGATGGCTATACTACACAACCAGGCCTATGTCTCTTATAAACCGGGCTGTCGTCTCTTGTTCATCCCTTGATCCCCAGAACTTGGTCTCAAATAATGCACCGTGTGGCCAATCTCTCAGTATCCTAGAGTGAGCAGCTCTGGAGTACATGCTCTGGTGTCTGATCAGATGTGCCGCACTGGCACCTTCCGGACTCGGCCATGCTCATCCTCTTGGGGCTGGCCTTTCGTCTGCGATGGCCAGTCCTTTGACGAAATATGGTGGTCGCCTCTTTTCTGTCCATGTCTAGGAGAGTGTTGCATCTAATGCCCCCTATTCTCTCTTCCTAGTTGTTCTTGTGGCCCTGCGACAGACCTAATTATAGAAGCTACCGACGGCTGATATATATAACTGACTTTCTTTCTTGCAGATTTCCCCGAAAGCATGATTGGTGAGTAAAAAGAAATAATACTAAATTGGGTCATCTTCAGAAATCAGCAGTAAACTAATGATATGGTACATTTGTACACAATAGTTCGGTTGCTTTAGAAAATATGGCACCTTTCGCACCGCTTTCGGGCTGTGTGTGGAATGCAGATTCCTGACACACTGATTCCTGGAACCACCGATAGGCGGCAGCAAACACAAATAGTTTATGATGTCAGTTCAACCATGATTGAGACGAGCTGGACTGCTATAAAATACGTGCATGTAAAAATGAAAAGGTGGCGTGGTAACTAGAGGTAACTTATGTTGATGAATGTGGCGATCGAATGAGTGTTAACTTAGACAGAAATTGATTATAAGATATAAAAAATAGGTCAGGAGCCTTTACATGACGTCATGCTTGTTGAACTGAAATTAGATCAGGGTAATGACGGCATTATGCATAAATTAGCATATATCAGGCGCTTTTGATGAGGTATGAACATTCTGTACAGTCCATACGGCTATTCATTTTGTTCCTTTTGGTTCATTACAAAGCGTTCCTATACATGTAATGGCAGTAAATGTATTGACAGTGAACCGCCATGGACGTCCGCTATGTTTCGAACATAACCCAAGCAAGTGGACGCCTACAGCCGATCAGTTACAACCCAATATGTAACGGTTTACGAGGCAGTGTCCGCCAGGCGTTCCACCAAACTGAAAATCGATACAGTATTTTTCTCACCTTTACTGCATAATTTTATCATTAACTCTAAAACAACAACAAGAATGCCAACCATGTTGGAAGCATTCTTTTCTAACCTTCTTTTTTAGCCGTAGGTACTACTGGTGGGTCTTCAGTGGGAGGCTCGTCGGGAGGTTCGTCATCTGGAGGTTCGTCTTCAGGAGGTTCGTCATCTGGAGGGTCGTCTTCAGGAGGTTCGTCATCTGGAGGGTCGTCTTCAGGAGGGTCGTCATCGGGAGGTTCGTCATCAGGATCCAGTCAGACGATAACCATTCAGAGTGGAGGAAATACACGTAAGAATGATTTTTTACTGAAGACCGAAAAATAAGATATCATAAAAGACATAAGAGTTCATTAGTTTGCAGAATTCATGATTCAAGGTATAAATATCAGAAACTTGACAGATCATTTTCGATTTGCCAGGGGAGATGAAATTTCGAGGAAAACACATCTGACACCGATTTTTTATATTACATTGTGTACAATGTACGTAATGGTATTCGTTTTTGTAATTTTGACCGCGCCACCTAGACTTACGTTTTGATCAAGCAGTGGTGGTCTGGTGTGGTGGACACAAATGACTCAGATGATGAATGATTAAGGTGCAACGCAACAGCTTGTTCGACCTTTTGGGCCAAAATTTGTCAATGAGGCGACGCTACCATTTGCTTTTCAAAACGTTTTCTATTGGACCCCATCTCGCTCCTCAACTAGATGTCTAATTTGGGGTATGTGCTTTTCATATGTTTTTCTACTTGGTCTGGACCATTCAGAAACAAGAAGTACAAAATATTGTCACCACCTATAGATTTGGAGTAAAATTATCCTAAATGTGAAAAAAAGGAATTTCAGAAAAATTGTGCTAGTTTCAATTCGAAATGTGAGCACAAAGGTGAAATACTTTCAAATTTGTTTATTTAACTTTTGAATTGATCGCAAAAAAGATACACGCCAGAATTGTTTTTCGATTTCAGTCCAAATAAAATACCCACGTCTAAAAATATGTTTCCCATAATTGATGGATGACGTGGTTCCCTCCAACCTTATACATATTCGTTAATATTTATAAGGTAAATCTGAATTGTTGCATGGATAATTCCAAATTCTGGTGATGACCGCTTATTAAATCAGCCAATCAACACCTCGGATCTCCTGAATTATGCCCCGGCATAAAGCTGAATTAGGCCCCGCCATAAAGCTGAATTATGCATCGCCATAATTCGACCTATTAGACATGGACATTTCCTTGTATCAAAGGTATGACATACGTTGCAAAATCAAACTTCCGGGGTCCACAATTCACGGCTGCGGAATAAACGAACACCACCATTTTGCTTATGGTGGGGCATAATTCAGGAGATCCGAGGTACTGATTGGTGATTAATCCAATGCAGTAATTCAGATTATGCCCACCCTTAATTTTTTTATTTTGTCCACTCCCGTCAGCCAGATTGGCGAGGATGACGGCTTACGACTAGCTAGGGCGTATCCTGCAGTCATTTGTGATCTCGCCGGTCATCCATTTTGAACGTGATGATAACGTGTCATCAACATGTCACGTATCACCATCCATATCATACTTACTCTTCCAGTTATCATCAATGGACACCAGATTACTGGTAAGTCAAAGAAATCTTTATTTCATATGACTATCTATGTCGAGAAACACTGCAGATCAGATCATGCCCTTGAATACTCCTGTGAGGCATTTGAAACAGCACAGATTGTGCATTCGGCTACACATTCGCATTGATAGGTAAGCACGGTAACCAAGCCATAACAAAGGTAAACTTTCACAATGCGCATACTTAACCGGATGCAAAATCTTGAAAGTTTGGTTCGACTTTTGCCGACCGTGGTGTTGTTTCAAATTGGCCTCTAAGGGATGGAAGCAAAGTGTGAGCAGAACATTTCAATAAAGTCCTTAAATCTCTTCAATAGTCTTTGGTATGGCCAAAAGTCAGGCAATAAACACATTGATAAATGTTTTCGTCTTTATCTAACCAGATACCATGTTGAAAGTACTTCTTAGTATCATCAAGTTTTACAGTTTTGGCGTCCTGTTCTTGACCAAGGGTTTTGTTGAATGAAATATTTGGATGCAACGAGACGAGTGAACTGGCGAAGCTCAGTCGCAGGCTTTGTAGCGTCAATTTTAATATTAACCAACCCCCTAACTGTAAACTTGAAACTATTCGCACCATTTCAATATTTTCGAATTAGAGAAGGAATCACGATTTTATTGTGACTGAATATACTGTGTCTCCAATCAAGAAATATTTGCTCTTATTTGCAAAATCCGCAAAAACGAAATGTCCCCAGAAATTTATGACAGTACATGTTTGTTTCAACCCGAGTTCCAATATAACTATTTCCTTTCTAAGTTCAAAATAATTTTTTTCAGTTCAGTTCATTTTCAACGGAGGATATCTGTTCGTGTCTAAGAATATCAATCCAGAGGGAAGTTGTCCGCTTGGTACAATGGATGCGTCAACACAGGGCTGGTGCCAAGGTGAGCAGATTGAACGATTCTTTTCGCGTATTTAGCGAAGGCAAGCAACAAATTGTGTCATCAGAGGTTTGCGCAGATTTTTGATAGTGTGCATCAAAGTTACAAGCTAAATATGATGTTCGAGTAAGCGCTTTTGGAAATTGATCATTTTCAGGGAAAAGGGTATTGATATTTTTGTATTAGTTTTGTTATGCATATCACAATTTGTAGAGGCATTTGATGATGAATAACAAGCGATTCGGCTCGTTCTCTTTTGCAGTCACGAGTATCCAGAGCTTCCAAAGTTGGAGTAAGTATACAATTTAGAGAATTTGGTAGAAAAGAATATCATAAGCTATATATACAATGTACAATCAACATATATTTTGTGAGTTTGGACATACATGTATCGTATAGCAAGCTATTCGCCTATATATATCGTCAATGTCATGATTTAACACAGAAACACACACACATTAGCCTACTTCATGTGAAATTTGTAGAATTTCTGTTGAACCGGTTGAGTTTTTTGCCAATTTCGAACCAAACATGTACTTCACATGTAACACAGGCGAATATTTACAACCGGTTTTGGTCGTTTTAGGTTTACAGTCAATTCATTGACACACAGAGAGGAGATTTTTGCAAAATGATTGAGAAACCACAATTTTATTCAGCTTAAAATGGTGCATTTTTGTTTTGGTCGGAAAGACTTTAAACTGTTTTTTTTAACAGCCTAAAAACCTTTATTTCTACGAGTGTATAAAAGCTTATGAGGTCAAAAGATCCTCGAAAATATTTAAACGAGTAATTTAGATATTCTATTGACGATTACTAGGATATTGGACAACATAATTAAAATATAACGTTTCGCTATTTCTTCCAGCTTTATCATTTCACCTGAACCTTCGTGAGTATGACTGCATGTCTTCATCAGGGGAAATTCAATTAACCTTCGCGAGGTTTGGTTTGATGCTGCCTTTGACGATGCGGCATGTTCCTTTCAAAGGCCAGGTGTTGGTCGCCATCGTGTGTCATGTGCCATGTTGTGTCTATATAACCTAGCAAAAACTACCAGAGCATCCATGTCATATAATATAGTTCTTACATTGAGTGCTGAAAACTACAAACAACACGGTAATAGTCAGTCCCAACAAAATCTTGTAAATTAATTAGATCATTATGCTATCGGTCCCTAGCTTAAACGAAGGTGCCTGGTTCGATTTCTCGCAAAATATTTTGGAGTTCACCGTGTGCATGTCTCTAGCGAAAGCGACAGATTTTCTTCTTCATCTTCTAAGCGTTCGATTTACTATTGATGGCTATACTACACAACCAGGCCTATGTCTCTTATAAACCGGGCTGTCGTCTCTTGTTCATCGCTTGATCCCCAGAACTTGGTCTCAAATAATGCACCGTGTGGCCAATCTCTCAGTATCCTAGAGTGAGCAGCTCTGGAGTACATGCTCTGGTGTCTGATCAGATGTGCCGCACTGGCACCTTCCGGACTCGGCCATGCTCATCCTCTTGGGGCTGGCCTTTCGTCTGCGATGGCCAGTCCTTTGACGAAATATGGTGGTCGCCTCTTTTCTGTCCATGTGTAGGAGAGTGTTGCATCTAAGGCCCCCCATTCTCTCTTGCCAGTAGTTCTTGTGGCCCTGCGACAGACCTAATTATAGAAGCTACGGACGGCTGAGATATATAACTGACTTTCTTTCTTGCAGATTTCCCCGAAAGCATGCTTGGTGAGTAAAAAGAAATAATAGTGAATTGGGTCATCTTCAGAAATCAGCAGTAAACTAATGATATGGTACATTTGTACACAATAGTTCGGTTGCTTTAGAAAATATAGCACCTTTCGCACCGCTTTCGGGATGTGTGTGGAATGCAGATTCCTGACACACTGATTCCTGGAACCACCGATAGGCGGCAGCAAACACAAATAGTTTATGATGTCAGTTTAACCACGATTGAGACGAGCTGGACTGCTATAAAATACGTGCATGCAAAAATGAAAAGGTGGCGTGGTAACTAGAGGTAAATTATGTTGATGAATGTGGCGGTCGAATGAGTGTTAACTTAGACATAAGTTGATTATAAGATATAAAAAATAGGTCAGGAGCCTTTACATGACGTCATGCTTGTTGACCTGAAATTAGATCAGGGTAATGACGGCATTATGCATAAATTAGCATATATCAGGCGCTTTTGATGAGGTATGAACATTCTGTACAGTCCATACGGCCAGCCATTTTGTTCCTTTTGGTTCATTACAAAGCGTTCCTATACATGTAATGGCAGTAAATGTATTGACAGTGAACCGCCATGGACGTCCGCTATGTTTCGAACATAACCCAAGCAAGTGGACGCCTACAGCCGATCAGTTATAACCCAATATGTAACGGTTTACGAGGCAGTGTCCGCCAGGCGTTCCACCAAACTGAAAATCGATGCAGTATTTTTCTCACCTTTACTGCATAATTTTATCATTAACTCTAAAACAACAACAAGAATGCCAACCATGTTTGAAGCATTCTTTTCTAAACTTCTTTTTTAGCCGGAGGTACTACTGGTGGGTCTTCAGTGGGAGGCTCGTCATCTGGAGGTTCGTCTTCAGGAGGGTCGTCATCGGGAGGGTCGTCTTCAGGAGGGTCGTCATCTGGAGGTTCGTCATCAGGATCCAGTCAGACGGTTACCATTCAGAGTGGAGGAAATACACGTAAGAATGATTTTTTATTGAAGACCGAGAAATAAGATATCATAAAAGACATAAGATTTCATTAGTTTGCAGAATTTATGATTCAAGGTATGAATTTCAGAAACTTGACAGATCATTTTCGATTTGCCAGGGGAGATAAAATTTCGAGGAAAACACATCTGACACCGATTTTTTATATTACACCTTTAATTTTTTAAATTTTGTCCACTCCCGCAAGCCAGATTGGCGAGGATGACGGCTTACGACTAGCTAGAGCGTATCCTGCAGTCATTTGTGCTCTCGCCGGTCATCCATTTTGAACGTGATGATCACGTGTCATCAACATGTCACGTATCACCATCCATATCATACTTACTCTTCCAGTTATCATCAATGGACACCAGATTACTGGTAAGTCAAAGAAATCTTTCTTTCATATGACTATCTATGTCCAGAAACACTGCAGATCAGATCATGCCCTTGAATACTCCTTTCACAATGCGCATACTTAACCGGATGCAAAATCTTGAAAGTTTGGTTCGAATTTTGCCGACCGTGGTGTTGTTTCAAATTGGCCTCTAAGGGATGGAAGCAAAGTGTGAGCAGAACATTTCAATAAAGTCCTTAAATCTCTTCAATAGTCTTTGGTATGGCCAAAAGTCAGGCGATAAACACATTGATAAATGTTTTCGTCTTTATCTAACTAGATACCATGTTGAAAGTACTTCTTAGTATCATCAAGTTTTACAGTTTTGGCGTCCTGTTCTTGACCAAGGGTTTTGTTGCATGAAATATTTGGATGCAACGAGACGAGTGAAGTGGCGAAGCTCAGTCCCAGGCTTTGTAGCGTCAATTTTGATATTAACCAACCCCCTAACTGTAAACTTGAAACTATTCGCACCATTTCAATATTTTCGAATTAGTGAAGGAATCACGATTTTATTGTGACTGAATATACTGTGACTCCAATCAAGGAATATTTGCTATTATTTGCAAAATCCGCAAAAACGAAATGTCCCCAGAAATTTATGACAGTACATGTTTGTTTCAACCCGAGTTCCAATATAACTATTTCCTTTTTAAGTTCAAAAGAATTTTTTTCAGTTCAGTTCATTGTCCACGGAGGATATCTGTACGTGTCTAAGAATATCAATCCAGAGGGAAGTTGTCCGCTTGGTACAATGGATGCGTCAACCCAGGGCTGGTGCCAAGGTGAGCAGATTGAACGATTCTTTTCCCGCATTTAGCGAAGGCAAGCAACAAATTGTGTCATGACAGGTTTGCGCTGATTTTTGATAGTGTGCATCAATGTGTGACAAGCTAAATATGACGTTCGAGTAAGCGCTTTTAGAAATTGATCATTTTCAGGGAAAAGGGTATTGATATTTTTGTATTAGTTTTGTTATGCATATCACAATTTGTAGAGGCATTTGATGATGAATAACAAGCGATTCGGCTCGTTCTCTTTTGCAGTCACGAGTCTCCAGAGTTTCCAAAGTTGGAGTAAGTATACAATTTAGAGAATTTGGTAGAAAAGAATATCGTATGCTATATATACAATGTACAATCAACATATAATTTGTGACTTTGGACATACATGTATCGTATAACAAGCTATTCGCCTATATATATAGTCAATTTCATGATTTAACACAGAAACGCACACACATTAGCCTACTTCATGAGAAATTTGTAGAATTTCTGTTGAACCGGTTAATTTTTTTTGCAAATTTCGAACCAAACATGTACTTCACATGTAACACAGGCGAATATTTACAGCCGGTTTTGGTCGTTTTAGGTTTACAGTCAATTCATTGACACACAGAGAGGAGATTTTTGCAAAATGATTGAGAAACCACAATTTTTTTCAGCTTAAAATGGTGCATTTTTGTTTGGGTCGGAAAGACTTTAAACTGTTTTTTTCAACAGCCTTAAAACCTTTATTTCTACGAGTGTATAAAAGCTTATGAGGTCAAAAGATCCTCGAAAATATTTAGACGAGTAATTTAGATATTCTATTGACGATTACAGGGATAATGGATGAAATATTTAAAATATAACGTTCCGTTATTTCTTCCAGCTTTATCATTTCACCTGAACCTTCGTGAGTATGACTGGATGTCTTCATCAGGGGAAATTCAATTGACCTTCGCGAGGTTTGGTTTGATGCTGCCTTTCGATGCGGCATGTTCCTTTCAAAGGCCAGGTGTTGGTCGCCATCGTGTGTCATGTGCCATGTTGTGGCTATAAAACCTAGCAAAAACTACTAGAGCATCCATGTCATATAATATAGTTCTTACATTGAGTGCTGAAAACTACAAAAAACACGGTAATAGTCAGTCCCAACAAAATCTTGTAAATTAATTAGATCATTATGCTATTGATCCCTAGCTGAAACGAAGACTTAAATTAAAATTTCTCGCAATATATTTTGAAGTGCACCGTGTGCATGTCTCTAGCGAAAGCGACAGATTTTCTTCTTCATCTTCTAAGCGTTCGATTTACTATTGATGGCTATACTACACAACCAGGCCTATGTCTCTTATAAACCGGGCTGTCGTCTCTTGTTCATCCCTTGATCCCCAGAACTTGGTCTCAAATATTATGCGGCGTGTGGCCAATCTCTCAGTATCCTAGAGTGAGCAGCTCTGGAGTACATGCTCTGGTGTCTGATCAGATGTGCCGCACTGGCACCTTCCGGACTCGGCCATGCTCATCCTCTTGGGGCTGGCCTTTAGTCTGCGATGGCCAGTCCTTTGACGAAATATGGTGGTCGCCTCTTTTCTGTCCATGTCTAGGAGAGTGTTGCATCTAAGGCCCCCTATTCTATCTTGCCAGTTGTTCTTGTGGCCCTGCGACAGACCTAATTATAGAAGCTACGGACGGCTGAGATATATAACTGACATTCTTTCTTGCAGATTTCCCCGAAAGCATGCTTGGTGAGTAAAAAGAAATAATACTGAATTGGGTCATCTTCAGAAATCAGTAGTAAACTAATGATATGGTACATTTGTACACAATAGTTCGGTTGCTTTCGAAAATATGGCACCTTTCGCACCGCTTTCGGGCTGTGTGTGGAATGCAGATTCCTGACACACTGATTCCTGGAACCACCGATAGGCGGCAGCAAACACAAATAGTTTATGATGACAGTTCAACCATGATTGAGGCGAGCTGGAATGCTATAAAATACGTGCAAGTAAAAATGAAAAGGTGGCATGGTAACTAGAGGTAACTTATGTTGATGAATGTGGCGGTCGAATGAGTGTTAACTTAGACATAAGTTGATTATAAGATATAAAAAATAGGTCAGGAGCCTTTACATGACGTCATGCTTGTTGAACTGAAATTAGATCAGGGTAATGACGGCATTATGCATAAATTAGCATTAAATTCTTCAGTGGGAGGCTCGTCGGGAGGTTCGTCATCTGGAGGGTCGTCATCTGGAGGGTCGTCTTCAGGAGGGTCGTCATCTGGAGGGTCGTCTTCAGGAGGGTCGTCTTCAGGAGGGTCGTCATCGGGAGGTTCAGATTCGTCATCAGGATCCAGTCAGACGATTACCATTCACAGTGGCGGAAATACACGTAAGAATGATTTTTTATTGAAGACCGAGAAATAAGATATCATAAAAGACATAAGATTTCATTAGTTTGCAGAATTTATGATTCAAGGTATGAATTTCAGAAACTTGGCGGATCATTTTCGATTTGCCAGGGGAGATAAAATTTCGAGGAAAACACATCTGACACCGATTTTTTATATTACACCTTTAATTTTTTTAATTTTGTCCACTCCCGCAAGCCAGATTGGCGAGGATGACGGCTTACGACTAGCTAGAGCGTATCCTGCAGTCATTTGTGCTCTCGCCGGTCATCCATTTTGAACGTGATGATAACGTGTCATCAACATGTCACGTATCACCATCCATATCATACTTACTCTTCCAGTTATCATCAATGGACACCAGATTACTGGTAAGTCAAAGAAATCGTTCTTACATGTGACCATCTATGTCGAAAAACACTGCAGATCAGATCATGCCCTTGAATACTCCTGTGAGGCCTTTGAAACAGCACAGATTTTGCATTCGGCTACACATTCACATTGATAGGTAAGCACGGTAACCAAGCCATAACAAAGGTAGACTTTCACAATGCGCATACTTAACCGGATGCAAAATCTTGAAAGTTTGGTTCGACTTTTGCCGACCGTGGTGTTGTTACAAATTGGCCTCTAAGGGATAGAAGCAAAGTGTGAGCAGAACATTTCAATAAAGTCCTTAAATCCCGGCAATAGTCTTTGGTGTGGCCAAAAGTCAGGCAATAAACACATTGATAAATGTTTTCGTCTTGATCAAACCAGATACCATGTTGAAATTACTTCTTAGTATCATCAAATTTTACAGTTTTGGCGTCCTGTTGTTGACCAAGGGTTTTGTTGAATGAAATATTTGGATGCAACGAGACGAGTGAAGTGGCAAAGCTCAGTCTGAGGCTATCTAGCGTCGATTTTAATATCAACCAACCCCCTAACTGTAAACTTGAAACTATTCGCACCATTTCAATATTTTCGAATTAGAGAAGGAATCACGATTTTATTGTGACTGAATATACTGTGTCTCCAATCAAGAAATATTTGCTCTTATTTACAAAATCCGCAAAAACGAAATGTCCCCAGAAACTTATGACAGTCCATGTTTGTGTCAACCCGAGTTCCAATATAACTATGTCCCTTCTAAGTTCAAAATAATTTTTTTCAGTTCAGTTCATTGTCCACGGAGGATATCTGTACGTGTCTAAGAATATCAATCCAGAGGGAAGTTGTCCGCTTGGTACAATGGATGCGTCAACCCAGGGCTGGTGCCAAGGTGAGCAGATTGAATGATTCTTTCCCCGCATTTAGCGAAGGCAAGCAACAAATTGTGTCATCACAGGTTTGCGCAGATTTTTGATAGTGTGCATCAATGTGTGACAAGCTAAATATGATGTTCGAGTAAGCGCTTTTTGAAATTGATCATTTTCAGGGAAAAGGGTACTGATATTTTTTTATTAGTTTTGTTATGCATATCACAATTTGTAGAGGCATTTGATGATGAATAACAAGCGATTCGGCTCGTTTTCTTTTGCAGTCACGAGTCTCCAGAGCTTCCAAAGTTGGAGTAAGTATACAATTTAGAGAATTTGGTAGAAAAGAATATCGTATGCTATATATACAATGTACAATCAACATATATTTTGTGACTTTGGTCATACTTGTATCGTATAGCAAGCTATTCGCCTATATATATATATAGTCAATTTCATGATTTAACACAGAAGCACACACACATTAGCCTACTTCATGAGAAATTTGTAGAATTTCTGTTGAACCGGTTGAGTTTTTTGCCAATTTCGAACCAAACATGTACTTCACATGTAACACAGGCGAATATTTACAGCCGGTTTTGGTCGTTTTAGGTTTACAGTCAATTCATTGACACACAGAGAGGAGATTTTGGCAAAATGATTGAGAAACCACAATTTCATTCAGCTTAAAATGGTGCATTTTTGTTTTGGTCGGAAAGACTTTAAACTGTTTTTTTCAACAGCCTTAAAACATTTATTTCTACGAGTGTATAAAAGCTTATGAGGTCAAAAGATCCTCGAAAATATTTAAACGAGTAATTTAGATATTCTATTGACGATTACAAGGATATTGGATAACATAGTTAAAATATAACGTTCCGCTATTTCTTCCAGCTTTATCATTTCACCTGAACCTTCGTGAGTATGACTGGATGTCTTCATCAGGGGAAATTCGATTAACCTTCGCCAGGTTTGGTTTGATGCTGCCTTTGACGATGCGGCATGTTCCTTTCAAAGGCCAGGTGTTGGTCGCCATCGTGTGTCATGTGCCATGTTGTGGCTATATAACCTAGCAAAAACTACTAGAGCATCCATGTCATATAATATAGTTCTTACATTGAGTGCTGAAAACTACAAAAAACACGGTTATAGTCAGTCCCAACAAAATCTTGTAAATTAATTAGATCATTATACTATCGGTCCCTAGCTTAAACGAAGTGCCTGGTTCGATTTCTCGCAATATATTTTGGAGTGCACCTCGTGCATGTCTCTAGCAA